>NW_023504053.1:22500-85819 GCF_904848185.1 Acanthopagrus latus
TAAACTCATTACAAATTATGAAGTCCATCACTCAGTTTTTTTCGAAACCTGTAAAACTTATAAAACCTCTCCTCCTACAATTTTTGCTCAATTGTCACTAAACTTGCTAGAGAGCATCTTCAGACCGTCCTCCACAAAACTTGTTTCTCAGATTTTTTATTTATCAAAAATTAAGCCTACAGTGCATCAAAACGTTTGACTGTAAACAGCACTGCGAACATATACTCAAATTAAACATAATACTATCAAATTCTTGCTAAATGCATTTTCGATCTTCTTGAAAAATATTGAGAATATTTTGGAGTCCTGGTTGATGAAGTTTGGCAAATATCAGAATTTTATCTCAAAAACTGACTTTTTGAGAACATTTTGATTCTGTTCTCATGGGAAGAACTGGAGTCTATGTAAGAGTGACATTTTTAAACATCAGATTTTCTCTTATGAAGCAAAACACATGCTGTCAAGATGCAGGTTATGATTTGTGTTCAGGTAACAGAATTTCTGACATTTTGACCATTTTGGAAATCTGCCTTGACAGCTTGACATTAGCTCAGTGAGTTAGGAGCTGGTTCTTGGTGTCAGGGGTTGTGGGTTCGAGACCCAGCTAGGATGATGATGATGATGACAGATCAAAATGTCAGATGTCCTCAACATGAGACACAAGACTGTTGTCCTGATGGTGGCATCACAGCAAGCCTCTACGCTCAATAAAAACAAATAGCTTGGACCGGACCGTGGGTGAAAGCTAACTAAATTTTGCATAAAGGTTCAGTCTCATGCCAGATTACCTCAGCTGTAAACCCAAGACAATAGTCCTGATGGTGGCGCTACAGCAAGCCTCTAAAGTTCAAAACATTGAAAATTCATAACAAATCAACCACAGCTTCAGAACTTTGATCAAACTGTAGCCTCAATATTGAAGAAACTTTTGTACATTCAAAGCTATTAATATTATGAAGTACATCACTCAGTTTTCTTTTTCAAAACTAAAACTTGTTAAACCTGTTTCCTCTCTCCTCCTGTGATTTATCAAAAATTGAGCCTCAAAAACTGAATTTTTCACAGCATTTAAAATTTCATGTGAACAATTGGAGTCAATGCAATAATGACATAGCTAAACATCAGTTATTCACTTATGGAGCAAATCAGTCATTTTTAAAAACAAATTACCAACATCTCCATGCTGCAATTGTGTATTTTCAGATTTTTGTCTTGGTAACTGAATTGTTTTACAGTGGATTCAAATTCAAATTAGCTCAGAGTGATAGATGACAGTCTTTGGTTCCAGAAGTTGTGAGTTCAAGCCTCAAGTGATCACAAATGAACATTGTTGTCAACTGTCTTGTCTTCCTATTCTCCTGGTTGCTGCTCAGAATTGCCTACATTTGCACAGCGTCTATAAGTTTGTTTTGTTTTTGATTGTTTTTCTTTCTTTATAGTACTATTATTATTATTTGGAATATGTTTGTGTGGGTTTAAGGACATATGTGTATGTATCTGCATTAATTAAAAAAAAAAAAAATAGGTCCAGGCTTTACATATCGTATATAAGAGTAAAAATTCTTCTCTCTTCACTCTGTTACAGACTGTCCAAGCCTTCTGCGTGATGAAGAACTGGAAGACTTGGAAACAAAGAACAGCCGAGGGATCACGAGGAAGAGGAGGAGGGATGGAGAGGGGGAAGTGTTTAATCAAAGGGAGGATGAAGAGGCGGGAGGCGAGACAGGAAGTGAAAATAAGGATGAGGAGGACAAAGAAACACAAGCTGGCAGTAAACATGAGGTGACAGCAGTGAGCTTAGAGGACAGCTCGGCTCTGTCGGAGCCTCAGATTGGAGTGATGAACAGCTCTGAGCATTACTGTGCTCTTAGAATGAGTACTTTGTGGTTCTTATGTCTGCCTGCCTGTTGACATATTTTGTAAGCATAAAGCACAACTGTAAAATATGCAGTCATAAAATTTTACAGAGTTTGAAATTTGGCATGGTCCAAGCAAGGGTGCCAGAACTAGGGAGGTAGGAAGTAGGAACGGTGCTATTAGCTCCCCACTGTGTGACCTGGATCCACATTTATTTCATTTATACTGAAACTCTCACCAAAAAGCAACCTAAGGTGATCCCTGAGTGCGACCTAACAGGAAGGAGAGTAATGGTGGACCGCTCCTCAAGCCTTCCTGTTAGGTCGCGCTCGGGGATCGACCCTTTCTGTCTGCCATGACGACGGTGCGTCAAAGATACAGCTGCTAACGTGAGTTGTTCAAAAGCCTTCTTTTTAGTAAACTCTGCATACACAAACAGTGTTCTCAATGCTGGTGTTCATGTGTAGAGACCCTGGTGATACTACGAACAAAGTTTCATGTTGTGTCGAGCCTTCTTAGTGAATAATGATTTTGATGCTAGCGTAAAAATGCCCCTTAAACTCCCATTGAAAATGAGCTTGCCCGAAAACGTAAAGACGGTAAATCTCAAAGGTGCCTCCTTCATGGTAATTATGCTTTTACACAAAGGTTTCACTCATAGACAGTCACAAAAAAAGCCTAGGTTGCATTTTGGCGAGAGTTTTGCTTTATTTGCAGATAACTATCACATTTTCAATCATTCAACCTGTCAACTGTAGCGTAGCTGTTGTTTTTGGTCTGTCTGCGTACATATTGTTTCACTGCGATAGAGTCACAACTACAAAACCTGCACTGTCGTTGCATTTGTGTAGTTGAGAACAAAATGAAGGCCAAGCTGAAAGATCTGAGCAAGGGGGGCTGAAAGTCTGTCAGAATGTGGGGTCTACCCTGCCCACAATACAAAAGGTGGTGAATAGTTCAGTCTGAGAGTCAGGTGTGTTTAATACAAATAGTGGCTAATGTAGCCGTGTGCCACTGGCCTCAAGCAGAGAGAGGAGGAGGCTACAAAGCTAAGTAAGCTCACTCTTCAAACTCTAAATCCAGCTCCAGATCCAACTGATGCAATTTATTCAATTTTATGAGACTCCATCTGGAGTCATGAAAGGTTTTATATACAACCTTTTCACTTACGCGATAGTACTCCCAAAGACCTGTAAACAGACTTTGATGTGTAAATTTGGTGGAGTTTCCCTTTACATGGCTTTAAGGTTATAAAAAACGCAACGTCAGTCTGCTGCAGCTCCAGCAACAAACTCAGCTTTAGCTGAAATTTTCAGACACTGATGAGTACAATTTTGCATCTGTTATAGAGGGAAGGCATGAATGTAGTGTTATTGATATCAATACAATATATTGAGTTGTGTTCAAATTGGTTCATTTCAGCTTAGACCCAAATTCAGCCTGACAGCTTAGAGATATTTAGAAAGTTTGGGTAAATTGCATAAACTTGAAAATAAACGCCTGTGGTTTTGAATAATGTTTGATTGCAGAGCAGCATGGCAGACATTTATGCATCTTCTAGTTAAGATCTCCATGTTACTCATTTGTCCCATATAATTACAGTGTGATGTGTATGGTATGATTAACACCTACAGTCTGCTGCAATGTTAATGATGTGGTTGTGAAAACAGCCTCCAGATTTAAATCTCTGGATCATTGTGTGATCTGGTGTTATATAAGTGGGCGAAAGACTTTCATTGAATCATTGGAATACGCACCTGCAGAATTTGATCATGACAAACTGTGTCAAATCATTACATCTGTAAATATGTGAGGGGGAATGTATTATAATAATTCATTATTATTTGCCAGTATAATTCACTGTACCTACACCATGAAATTTGCCAGTAATCTTTATTTTGTAAGTAGGCTCCGTTCACCACCCACAGCTGCAGTTAATCTTAAAGTCATATTATGAACAGCAAGAAATGTACATTTTCCTGATTTCAGGCTTCAGCTGCACTCATTGGAGAAATACAGCACGCAGAAAAGCAAACATAAACCGTACAAACATGCCTGTTTTGCTGGTCCTGTCAGTCGGGTTGTGGATACAGCCAATTCATACAGAAAATGCTGTCAGTTAATTCATATATTACCAGGACATTAATTGTAACTCATGTATAGTATAGTATAGTATAGTATAGTCCAAACAATGAATTGGTCAATCAAGAAAATAATTTCAGATCATTTAAAGATGAAACGATCATTATCTGCACCCTTGAGTGTAGATAACATGAGAGGAGCATAGACAAAACTGTAAATTAATTACTTGGTTTTGGAAGTTCTGAACCAGCTTTTATTTTGTTGCTACTTTTCACTTTGTTACTTTGCCTTCTGTGGGCTGAAACATTCAGTTGTGCCCTTTTTGCTGCACTTCAGTTGTGTTTTGGCAGACAAAGATCCCTGCTGGCTTTTAGTTTACACCTCATCTTTTTTCCACCCTCCAAACTTGAGTTCAGCTTTAAAGAAATGTGATTATTCACACTTCACAGTGCAAATAATTATCATTTTTAATCAGGCAATATTTGACTGAGATGAAGAGTACTGAGGCAATGTTTGTCTGGTAAATTGCAGATGGAGATAACCAAGGTCTGCTCCATCCAGCGCTCCATCCTCTACAGCACTACGGGTGGAGACCACAGCGTGAGCTTCTCTCAGGTGCCGGGGTCAGAGACTGTGGACAGCTGCCCACCGCCACCTGCAAAGAAGAAGAGAAAACGAATACCCCACAATGCTGGTAACTTAAGTGTCAGTGTGTGTTCAGGTTTGACTAAGCAAGTAGTTGACCTCCATTTGGTGTGTGTGTGTTTGTGTACATTTGCATATGCGTGCAGATCAGTTAGTGTATTTAGAGGCCTTGTTCCTGGAGGACCAGTATCCTGATCTAGAGAAGAAGAGGCTGATCGCTGCAGCACTTGGTGTCACACCTGAAAAAATGAGGGTTTGACACTTATTTTCCTGTTTTGATCCTCTGAGAGATGTCCCTTATCGATCCGTTCTATTGCTTATTTGATGATGTAACTCTAAGAACAGATTAAGTGCTTGGCAAACAGGGAGTTAAGTCTTACCCCTCTGTCTTGGGCTTGGTCTTGGACCACTTTCTCTCTCTGTCTCCTTCCATTTTCTCACAACCGTCCACACATTCTCTCCAATATTGCATATTTTTATGTGCCAGATTTGGTTTCAGAACTGCAGGACAAAATTGAGGAAAGAGCAGAGCTCCATCACAGCAGAGGTTGAACACAGACAGAGTAGAGCTGGATATAACAGCAGCCCCACACATCAACCAGTTAACTCCACCATACCCACACAGGCACCTAACAGGTATCACAGTGTCATCTCTGTGTTTATGGAGTTTTTTGCTGTCATACGGTGTATTATTAGTTATGTTTTCTCTCTTTTTCAGTAAGGGAGCTCCCTCTTTTTCTGGTAACTTTGCCACCAAGGTGCCCCAACTCACCTCCACAGCACCTTCTTTCCCCACCCTGTCCAACCAGACTGTGCCCTCCCACAGCAACCTGCAGGCCAGCCTCAGCAGCCCAGGCATCTAAATCCTCATTTATCAACACATTTTCTCAAAATATACAGCTCTGGATGCATTTGATCATTGTGCTCAATACAATGATATAATAATCAATTGTGTGAAACTAGAGGTTGTGATAAATGGTGAAATGAGCTACATTAGCTGAATTAATGAAGGTTTTTGTGATTGAGCAGCATTCAAATGACACTTTCTCCACAGCTGAGAGTTTAATAGTCTTTGCTCAGAGGTCTAGCATTAATAATCTTGAACACATTCACATGTTAGATTACAATTGTTGTGTGCACACAGCCTGACGTTGTGTTAAGATGAAAGTAACGCAGCTGCCTTGTTCTTGTTCAGTTCAGTGAGACCACGATATGTGGGGATACTGATGCAGAGGGCATCAGCAGAACAACTGCAGGGTTCTCTGGCAAAGATAGGAAACTGGTTAAATGTTCTTTTTATTTGTGTTTCAGAAGCTGTAAAATCCCGTCTCATAGTTCAGCTATAGACATGCTAAATGCAAGGCTTGTTTTTGTCTGAATGTCTAACTGAGAGGTCCCACTGATGGCACCAACACCCCCTTAGTATTTTCATCTGTTTTTTCACAATAAAACAAAAGTAGTGGTTTGTTGAATCTTAGTCTGAATTGTATTTTGAATACTGAAATAATTGGCTTCAGTACAGTACATGCTGAAAGAAGACTGAGGCCAGCTCAATGACAGGGAACACCAAGGTGGTTTTGTTTCCAGGGTTGACTCTGAGCATACCAAGGCTCAGTCAAAAAAGCTGTGAGACTAACTAGCTAAGGGCAGCTTCATTTAGCAGCAGTTAGTGGTTACTTTAGCAACAAAGCTACTGGTACAGGTAAAGTTGTGTAATCAGGGTGTCCTGCTCCATCAAAACGCTCCGCTCTTCTGAGCCATGGTTCCTTTTATAAATCCATTGTCCTGTTATAAAAATGAAGAAACCATATTGGACGCAAAATTAGTATATGTCCCAAAAGTGCAGGATGAGTCATCAACATTTTTATTGAATTCTTCTAAAATACCATTTAAAAATACCTACAAAGCTACTTTATTTTGCTGTTCTTGGGTCTGATATCCATGGTTTGAGTTCAGCCAAGTTTGATCTCAGTGCTCAGTGAACCCTTCACACTGCATGTTAAGAAGAATAAAATTCACCAGAAACCAAACTACAGTATCGCTTTAATCTCAGTGTTTAATCTCTATGTATAATCTCCAAGGCCAATCCAGGATGAGAGATGGGGGCCAGCACCAGCTTTCATCTCAGAGGGAGTTGGCAGAGTACCACCCACACCCCATGCACAGCCCTCCCCCACTGCACCGAGCCAGTGCCCCCCTTTTCACAACGACCTACAACCCTTCCAACCTGATTCCACCCCTCGTTCACACCCTGGCCCACACCCCACCTCTGTTCCTGGATGCTGTGGAGGCTGGCTCCTCCTTGGCCCATCGTGACTCCCAGTCTCTGCAGACAGACACCAGGTCAGCTCAGCTCACAGCCAGCAGTGACATGAATACTAGAAGATGATTTGAACAGGGACAACCAGTACAAGAGATGATAGGAGGACAGTGGGTTGGCAGGCTGCAGACATGAGTAGGGATCCTGCAAAATACCGATATAATGATGCCTCAGACAGTGCCTGTAATAGAGGGAGTCAGTTTCAGCTGGCGCTTTGAAATATCTCTGAAATCATGCTGTGAGACATCTCAGTTGCTTTCTACAAAGTGATGTTTGTTTGTTAGATGACATTTATGAATCACAGCACTATAAGTCCCCCGAAGACCACACAAAGACAAACAATGAATATTAACATATTTTCAATCTGGTCCTGCTATTAAAGTTAGAGGGTCAGTTCACTTGAATTACAACACAACATATTTTCACTGGTACGACTCTGAACATGAATAATAGTTCCTTTCAGATTGGTTGACAGTGTTCTGTAGAGTATCTGGGAGGTTGAATACAGACAGAGTAGAGCTGGATATAACAGCAGCCCCACACATCAACCAGTTAACTCCACCATACCCACACAGGCACCTAACAGGTATCACAGTGTCATCTCTGTGTTTATGGAGTTTTTTGCTGTCATACGGTGTATTATTAGTTATGTTTTCTCTCTTTTTCAGTAAGGGAGCTCCCTCTTTTTCTGGTAACTTTGCCACCAAGGTGCCCCAACTCACCTCCACAGCACCTTCTTTCCCCACCCTGTCCAACCAGACTGTGCCCTCCCACAGCAACCTGCAGGCCAGCCTCAGCAGCCCAGGTATCTAAATCCTCATCTATTAACACATTTTCTCAAAATATACTGCTCTGGATGCATTTGATCATTGTGCTCAATACAATGATATAATAATCAATTGTGTGAAACTAGAGGTGGTGATACATTGTGAAATGAGCTACATTAGCTGAATTAATGAAGGTTTTTGTGATTGAGCAGCATTCAAATGACACTTTCTCCACAGCTGAGAGTTTAATAGTCTTTGCTCAGAGGTCTAGCATTAATAATCTTTAACACATTCACATGTTAGATTACAATTGTTGTGTGCACACAGCCTGACGTTGTGTTAAGATGAAAGTAACGCAGCTGCCTTGTTCTTGTTCAGTTCAGTGAGACCACGATATGTGGGGATACTGATGCAGAGGGCATCAGCAGAACAACTGCAGGGTTCTCTGGCAAAGATAGGAAACTGGTTAGATGTTCTTTTTATTTGTGTTTCAGAAGCTGTAAAATCCCGTCTCATAGTTCAGCTACGGTCTATCCTGTACAAACAGACAGTTAGGAAGGGACTTGTTATGGATATTGATTAGCGTTTCAAGTAGCCAGTAGTGCTGAAGATATGTTGCGCTCTTCACTGTGGCAGCTGCCAGTAAACACAGCCAGACCAGAACAGAACAGTACATCCTCAAAGAAGACTGAGGCCAGCTCAACGACAGGGAACACCAAGGTGGTTTTGTTTCCAGGGTTGACTCTGAGCATACCAAGGCTCAGTCAAAAAAGCTGTGAGACTAACTAGCTAAGGGCAGCTTCATTTAGCAGCAGTTAGTGGTTACTTTAGCAACAAAGCTACTGGTACAGGTAAAGTTGTGCAATCAGGGTGTCCTGCTCCATCAAAACGCTCCGCTCTTCTGGGCCATGGTTCCTTTTATAAATCCATTGTTCTGTGATAAAAATGAAGAAAGCATGTTGGACGCCAAATTAGTATATGTCCCAAAAGTGCAGGATGAGTCATCAACATTTTTATTGAATTCTTCTAAAACACCATTTAAAAATACCCATAAAGCTACTTTATTTTGCTGTTCTTGGGTCTGATATCCATGGTTTGAGTTCAGCCAAGTTTGATCTCAGTGCTCAGTGAACCCTTCACACTGCATGTTAAGAAGAGTAAAATTCACCAGAAACCAAACTACAGTATCGCTTTAATCTCAGTGTTTAATCTCTATGTATAATCTCCAAGGCCAATCCAGGATGAGAGATGGGGGCCAGCAGCAGCTTTCATCTCAGAGGGAGTTGGCAGAGTACCACCCACACCCCATGCACAGCCCTCCCCCACTGCACCGAGCCAGTGCCCCCCTTTTCACAACGACCTACAACCCTGCCAACCTGATTCCACCCCTCGTTCACACCCTGGCCCACACCCCACCTCTGTTCCTGGATGCTGTGGAGGCTGGCTCCTCCTTGGCCCATCGTGACTCCCAGTCTCTGCAGACAGGCACCAGGTCAGCTCAGCTCACAGCCAGCAGTGACATGAATACTAGAAGATGATTTGAACAGGGACAACCAGTACAAGAGATGATAGGAGGACAGTGGGTTGGCAGGCTGCAGACATGAGTAGGGATCCTGCAAAATACAGATATAATGATGCCTCAGACAGTGCCTGTAATAGAGGGAGTCAGTTTCAGCTGGCGCTTTGAAATATCTCTGAAATCATGCTGTAAGACATCTCAGTTGCTTTCTACAAAGTGATGTTTGTTTGTTAGATGACATTTATGAATCACAGCACTATAAGTCCCCCGAAGACCACACAAAGACAAACAATGAATATTAACAGATTTTCAATCTGGTCCTGCTATTAAAGTTAGAGGGTCAGTTCACTTGAATTACAACACAACATATTTTCACTGGTACGACTCTGAACATGAATAATAGTTCCTTTCAGATTGGTTGACAGTGTTCTGTAGAGTATCTGGGAGGTTGAATACAGACAGAGTAGAGCTGGATATAACAGCAGCCCCACACATCAACCAGTTAACTCCACCATACCCACACAGGCACCTAACAGGTATCACAGTGTCATCTCTGTGTTTATGGAGTTTTTTGCTGTCATACGGTGTATTGTTAGTTATGTTTTCTCTCTTTTTCAGTAAGGGAGCTCCCTCTTTTTCTGGTAACTTTGCCACCAAGGTGCCCCAACTCACCTCCACAGCACCTTCTTTCCCCACCCTGTCCAACCAGACTGTGCCCTCCCACAGCAACCTGCAGGCCAGCCTCAGCAGCCCAGGTATCTAAATCCTCATTTATTAACACATTTTCTCAAAATGTACTGCTCCGGATGCATTTGATCATTGTGCTCAATACAATGATATAATAATCAATTGTGTGAAACTAGAGGTTGTGATAAATGGTGAAATGAGCTACATTAGCTGAATTAATGAAGGTTTTTGTGATTGAGCAGCATTCAAATGACACTTTCTCCACAGCTGAGAGTTTAATAGTCTTTGCTCAGAGGTCTAGCATTAATAATCTTTAACACATTCACATGTTAGATTACAATTGTTGTGTGCACACAGCCTGACGTTGTGTTAAGATGAAAGTAACACAGCTGCCTTGTTCTTGTTCAGTTCAGTGAGACCACGATATGTGGGGATACTGATGCAGAGGGCATCAGCAGAACAACTGCAGGGTTCTCTGGCAAAGATAGGAAACTGGTTAAATGTTCTTTTTATTTGTGTTTCAGAAGCTGTAAAATCCCGTCTCATAGTTCAGCTATAGACATGCTAAATGCAAGGCTTGTTTTGGTCTGAATGTCTAACTGAGAGGTCCCACTGATGGCACCAACACCCCCTTAGTATTTTCATCTGTTTTTTCACAATAAAACAAAAGTAGTGGTTTGTTGAATCTTAGTCTGAATTGTATTTTGAATACTGAAATAATTGGCTTCATACAACCTCCTTATTTACAGTTAGTACTTGTTAGTGTATTTTTCTTCTTTAACGCTCCCATTGAAGAGCTTGTAGAGCGCTATTTCCTTCAGCATAATACGGTCTATCCTGTATAAACAGACAGTTAGGAAGGGACTTGTTATGGATATTGATTAGCGTTTCAAGTAGCCAGTAGTGCTGAAGATATGTTGCGCTCTTCACTGTGGCAGCTGCCAGTAAACACAGCCAGACCAGAACAGATCAGTACATCCTGAAAGAAGACTGAGGCCAGCTCAACGACAGGGAACACCAAGGTGGTTTTGTTTCCAGGGTTGACTCTGAGCATACCAAGGCTCAGTCAAAAAAGCTGTGAGACTAACTAGCTAAGGGCAGCTTCATTTAGCAGCAGTTAGTGGTTACTTTAGCAACAAAGCTACTGGTACAGGTAAAGTTGTGCAATCAGGGTGTCCTGCTCCATCAAAACGCTCCGCTCTTCTGGGCCATGGTTCCTTTTATAAATCCATTGTCCTGTGATAAAAATGAAGAAAGCATATTGGACGCAAAATTAGTATATGTCCCAAAAGTGCAGGATGAGTCATCAACATTTTTATTGAATTCTTCTAAAATACCATTTAAAAATACCTACAAAGCTACTTTATTTTGCTGTTCTTGGGTCTGATATCCATGCTTTGAGTTCAGCCAAGTTTAATCTCAGAGCTCAGTGAACCCTTCACACTGCATGTTAAGAAGAGTAAAATTCACCAGAAACCAAACTACAGTATCGCTTTAATCTCAGAGTTTAATCTCTATGTATAATCTCCAAGGCCAATCCAGGGTGAGAGATGGGGGCCAGCAGCAGCTTTCATCTCAGAGGGAGTTGGCAGAGTACCACCTACACCCCATGCACAGCCCTCCCCCGCTGCACCGAGCCAGTGCCCCCCTTTTCACAACGACCTACAACCCTGCCAACCTGATTCCACCCTTCGTTCACACCCTGGCCCACACCCCACCTCTGTTCCTGGATGCTGTGGAGGCTGGCTCCTCGTTTGCCCATTGTGACTCCCAGTCTCTGCAGACAGGCACCAGGTCAGCTCAGCTCACAGCCAGCAGTGACATGAATACTAGAAGATGATTTGAACAGGGACAACCAGTACAAGAGATGATAGGAGGACAGTGGGTTGGCAGGCTGCAGACATGAGTAGGGATCCTGCAAAATACCGATATAATGATGCCTCAGACAGTGCCTGTAATAGAGGGAGTCAGTTTCAGCTGGCGCTTTGAAATATCTCTGAAATCATGCTGTAAGACATCTCAGTTGCTTTCTACAAAGTGATGTTTGTTTGTTAGATGACATTTATGAATCACAGCACTATAAGTCCCCCGAAGACCACACAAAGACAAACAATGAATATTAACACATTTTCAATCTGGTCCTGCTATTAAAGTTAGAGGGTCAGTTCACTTGAATTACAACACAACATATTTTCACTGGTATGACTCTGAACATGAATAATAGTTCCTTTCAGATTGGTTGACAGTGTTCTGTAGAGTATCTGGGAGGTTGAATACAGACAGAGTAGAGCTGGATATAACAGCAGCCCCACACATCAACCAGTTAACTCCACCATACCCACACAGGCACCTAACAGGTATCACAGTGTCATCTCTGTGTTTATGGAGTTTTTTGCTGTCATACGGTGTATTATTAGTTATGTTTTCTCTCTTTTTCAGTAAGGGAGCTCCCTCTTTTTCTGGTAACTTTGCCACCAAGGTGCCCCAACTCACCTCCACAGCACCTTCTTTCCCCACCCTGTCCAACCAGACTGTGCCCTCCCACAGCAACCTGCAGGCCAGCCTCAGCAGCCCAGGTATCTAAATCCTCATTTATTAACACATTTTCTCAAAATATACTGCTCTGGATGCATTTGATCATTGTGCTCAATACAATGATATAATAATCAATTGTGTGAAACTAGAGGTTGTGATAAATGGTGAAATGAGCTACATTAGCTGAATTAATGAAGGTTTTTGTGATTGAGCAGCATTCAAATGAGACTTTCTCCACAGCTGAGAGTTTAATAGTCTTTGCTCAGAGGTCTAGCATTAATAATCTTTAACACATTCACATGTTAGATTACAATTGTTGTGTGCACACAGCCTGACGTTGTGTTAAGATGAAAGTAACACAGCTGCCTTGTTCTTGTTCAGTTCAGTGAGACCACGATATGTGGGGATACTGATGCAGAGGGCATCAGCAGAACAACTGCAGGGTTCTCTGGCAAAGATAGGAAACTGGTTAAATGTTCTTTTTATTTGTGTTTCAGAAGCTGTAAAATCCCGTCTCATAGTTCAGCTATAGACATGCTAAATGCAAGGCTTGTTTTGGTCTGAATGTCTAACTGAGAGGTCCCACTGATGGCACCAACACCCCCTTAGTATTTTCATCTGTTTTTTCACAATAAAACAAAAGTAGTGGTTTGTTGAATCTTAGTCTGAATTGTATTTTGAATACTGAAATAATTGGCTTCATACAACCTCCTTATTTACAGTTAGTACTTGTTAGTGTATTTTTCTTCTTTAATGCTCCCGTTGAAGAGCTTGTAGAGCGCTATTTCCTTCAGCATAATACGGTCTATCCTGTACAAACAGACAGTTAGGAAGGGACTTGTTATGGATATTGATTAGCGTTTCAAGTAGCCAGTAGTGCTGAAGATATGTTGCGCTCTTCACTGTGGCAGCTGCCAGTAAACACAGCCAGACCAGAACAGATCAGTACATCCTGAAAGAAGACTGAGGCCAGCTCAACGACAGGGAACACCAAGGTGGTTTTGTTTCCAGGATTGACTCTGAGCATACCAAGGCTCAGTCAAAAAAGCTGTGAGACTAACTAGCTAAGGGCAGCTTCATTTAGCAGCAGTTAGTGGTTACTTTAGCAACAAAGCTACTGGTACAGGTAAAGTTGTGTAATCAGGGTGTCCTGCTCCATCAAAACGCTCCGCTCTTCTGAGTCATGGTTCCTTTTATAAATCCATTGTCCTGTGATAAAAATGAAGAAAGCATATTGGACGCAAAATTAGTATATGTCCCAAAAGTGCAGGATGAGTCATCAACATTTTTATTGAATTCTTCTAAAATACCATTTAAAAATACCTACAAAGCTACTTTATTTTGCTGTTCTTGGGTCTGATATCCATGCTTTGAGTTCAGCCAAGTTTAATCTCAGAGCTCAGTGAACTCTTCACACTGCATGTTAAGAAGAGTAAAATTCACCAGAAACCAAACTACAGTATTGCTTTAATCTCAGTGTTTAATCTCTATGTATAATCTCCAAGACCAATCCAGGATGAGAGATGGGGGCCAGCACCAGCTTTCATCTCAGAGGGAGTTGGCAGAGTACCACCCACACCCCATGCACAGCCCTCCCCCACTGCACCGAGCCAGTGCCCCCCTTTTCACAACGACCTACAACCCTGCCAACCTGATTCCACCCTTCGTTCACACCCTGGCCCACACCCCACCTCTGTTCCTGGATGCTGTGGAGGCTGGCTCCTCCTTGGCCCATCGTGACTCCCAGTCTCTGCAGACAGACACCAGGTCAGCTCAGCTCACAGCCAGCAGTGACATGAATACTAGAAGATGATTTGAACAGGGACAACCAGTACAAGAGATGATAGGAGGACAGTGGGTTGGCAGGCTGCAGACATGAGTAGGGATCCTGCAAAATACCGATATAATGATGCCTCAGACAGTGCCTGTAATAGAGGGAGTCAGTTTCAGCTGGCGCTTTGAAATATCTCTGAAATCATGCTGTGAGACATCTCAGTTGCTTTCTACAAAATGATGTTTGTTTGTTAGATGACATTTATGAATCACAGCACTATAAGTCCCCCGAAGACCACACAAAGACAAACAATGAATATTAACATATTTTCAATCTGGTCCTGCTATTAAAGTTAGAGGGTCAGTTCACTTGAATTACAACACAACATATTTTCACTGGTACGACTCTGAACATGAATAATAGTTCCTTTCAGATTGGTTGACAGTGTTCTGTAGAGTATCTGGGACATTCTGTCTCAAACAGTGCAAGTAGTAATAACCCAATGACTACCTGCAGTGTTGGCCATTATGAGGTAATTGAGAAAATGTTTGTTTTGTATAGCAAGTGGCATGTCTCTGTGGATGGCAGTGTTGTTTGGTCAGTCTGCTTTGCCATGAACGAGGATGAACCCTGTTGATTTTGGCGATCCCCTGACAGTCAGAGTTTCTGCTTACAAAGATTGGCACAAAGTTTATCATCCTCAGACTCAGGGTTCGTACGGGTGCTTGAATTCCGTGAAGGTGCTTGAATTACAATGTTGTTTTTTCAAGGTCTGAAAAGTGCTGGGATTTTAGTTTAAGTGCTTGAAAGTGCTTGACATTATAATTCGATGTCTTTCACAAAATTGTGATCTGGATAGTTTGTTTATTACAAGGAGAAATAAAATCAGTAAGAGAACCGTATGTGGAGACGTTTTCTCCTGGGCTCCGCTGAGCCTCTCTGCTCCTCTCTGCGACCTGCCGGTCTGTGTGTGACTCCACACCGCCCCCTTCGAAGAGAGACAGCAGGAGATGACAAAATGTCGAGAGGCTGTAGTTTTAACGAGCGCTGCATGGCTGGAGAATGATGACTACAAACTATGGTTAAGACGAGGACCGAATCAAAGAGTGGAGTGATGCAAAAAAGATTTGCAGATTTGTGCAATGGGAGAGTCTGCGCTCTCCAGTCACATGAAATGTAAGTTTAGACTTTGAGCAACTAAGGCCAATGCTGCACGTTAACACTTTGTTCATGTTAACCGCTAACGTTTGATAAATCAGCGTTTTTACAGACTAAATGATATAAAATGTAGGGTTGTCAAAGTTAAAGTGTTAACTGAATGAATGAATGAATGGATTACTTTTATTATTGTGTCATGCATACATGTATGCTCAGCCCACATGGGCTTATAGGACACAAGAAAAAAAAAAGAACCAAACCAGATCCAGAGCACAACTGGATCAGCACAACAACATCAGCACATCAAAAATTAAGTAAACAAATGTACCTGTCTTCTTTTCCAGGCTTGAGAAATAAAGCTAGCAGTTTTAAACGCATTGAAATTAAACAACCACCCCAGCTTCTGCTCATCAGAGCACCAAAATATTTCAGGATTTTGTCCGTAGATTTCATGAAACGAAAAGGAATTGAGACTCACTCTCTACTTCATCTAGCTCGCACATTTCACATATTCTATTCTCCTCAGGAATATTTTTAAATCGACCAACCTTAATGACCAGAGAAAGTTTACCAGATGTCAACTGTGCAACTAAAGATCTTTGACTTCTCTGTAAATGTGCTGTAACATATAATTCAGGTCCAAAGTTAGATTTAATCTGCATGTATGTCCTTAATTTTGGTTTTAATAGGACATTTTCAAACCATCCATCCATCCATCCATCCATCTTCTTCCGCTTTATCCGGTACCGGGTCGCGGGGGCAGCTGTCCCAACCCAGAGGGGACAAGCCACCTTTTTCCGGTCGAGAACCTTGGCCTCGGATTTGGAGGTGCTGATTTTCATCCCAGCCGCTTCACACTCCTCTGCAAACCGCCCCAGGACATGCTGGAGGTCCCAGCCCGAAGGAGCCAACAAGACCACATCATCCGCGAAAAGCAGAGATGAAATCCTGTGGCTCCCGAACCAGATCTCCTCCGGCCCGTCGCTGCGCCTAGAAATTCTGTCCATAAAAATAATGAGCAGAACCGGTGACAAAGGGCAGCCCTGCTGGAGTCCAACATGCACCGGGAACAGGTCTGACTTACTGCAGGCAATGCGAACCAAGCTCCTGCTCTGCTCGTACAGGGACCGTACGGCCCTTAACAGAGGGCCCCCGACCCCGTACTCTCGGAGCACCTCCCACAGAATGCCACGAGGGACACGGTCGAATGCCTTCTCCAAGTCCACGAAACACATGTGGACTGGTTGGGCAAACTCCCATGAACCCTCGAGCACCCTGTGGAGGGCATGGAGCTGGTCCAGTGTTCCGCGGCCCGGACCAAAACCGCATTGTTCCTCCTGGATCCGAGGATCGACTATCGGCCGAATTCTCCTCTCCAGTACCCTGGAATAGACTTTCCCAGGGAGGCTGAGGAGTGTGATCCCCCGATAGTTGGAATACACCCTCCGGTCCCCCTTTTTAAATAGGGGGACCACCACCCCGGTCTGCCAGTCCAGAGGCACTGTCCCCGACTGCCATGCAATGTTGCAGAGACGTGTCAACCAAGACAGCCCTACAACATCCAGAGACTTGAGGTACTCAGGGCGGATCTCATCCACCCCCGGTGCTTTGCCACCGAGGAGCTTCCCAACTACCTCAGTGACTTCGGCCCAGGTGATGAACGAGTCAACCTCCGAGTCCCCAGCCCCTGCTTCCTCCATGGAAGACATGCCAGTGGGATTGAGGAGATCCTCGAAGTATTCCTTCCACCGCCCGACAATATCCCCAGTGGAGGTCAACAGATCCCCACCCCCACCGTAAAGAGTGTTGGTGGAGAACTGCTTCCCCCTCCTGAGGCGCCGGATGGTTTGCCAGAATTTCCTCGAGGCTGACCGATAGTCCTCCTCCATGGCCTCTCCGAACTTTTCCCAGACCCGAGTTTTTGCTTCCGCGACTGCCCGTGCTGCCGCTCGCTTGGCCTGCCGGTACCCGTCAGCTGCTTCAGGAGTCCCCCGGGCCAACCAGGCCCGGTAGGACTCCTTCTTCAGCTTGACAGCATCCCTTACTTCCGGAGTCCACCACCGGGTTCGGGGATTGCCGCCACGACAGGCACCGGAGACCCTACGGCCACAGCTCCGGACAGCCGCATCAACAATAGAAGTGGAGAACATGGTCCATTCGGACTCAATGTCCCCAGCCTCCCTCGGGATCAGGTCCAAGCTCTCCCGGAGGTGGGAGTTAAAGACCTCTTTGACAGAGGGTTCTGCCAGACGTTCCCAGCAGACCCTCACAATACGTTTGGGTCTGCCAGGTCTGTCCAGCTTCCTCCCCTGCCAACGGATCCGACTCACCACCAGGTGGTGATCAGTTGACAGCTCAGCCCCTCTCTTCACCCGAGTGTCCAAGTCATATGGCCGGAGGCCTGATGACACGACCACAAAGTCAATCATTGACCTCCGGCCTAGGGTGTCTTGGTGCCATGTGCACATATGGACACCCTTATGCTTGAACATGGTGTTCATTATGGACAAACCGTGACTAGCACAGAAGTCCAATAACAAAACACCACTCTGGTTCAGATCGGGGAGGCCGTTCCTCCCAATCACACCCCTCCAGGTAACACTGTCGCTGCCCATGTGAGTATTGAAGTCTCCCAGAAGAACGACGGAGTCCCCGGTTGGTGCACTCTCCAGTACCCCTCCCAGGGACTCCAAGAAGGCCGGGTACTCTACACTGGTGTTCGGCCCATAAGCCGAAACAACAGTGAGAGACCTATCCCCGACCCGAAGGCGCAGGGAAACGACCCTCTCGTTCACTGGGGTAAACTCCAACACATGGTGGCTGAGCCGAGGAGCTATAAGCAAGCCCACACCAGCTCGCCGCCTCTCACCGCGGGCAACTCCAGAATAGAAGAGAGTCCAGCCTCTCTCAAGGAGTTCAGTTCCAGAGCCCAGACTGTGCGTAGAGTAGAGCCCGACTATCTCTAGTCGGTACCGCTCAACCTCTCGCACCAGCTCAGGCTCTTTCCCCCCCAGTGAGGTGACATTCCATGTCCCCATGGCTAGAGTCACCATCCGGGGATTGGGTCACCGGGGCCCCCACCCACGACCGCCACCCAAATCACACCGCACCTGACCCTTCTGGACCCTCCTGCGAGTGGTGAGCCCACTCGAGGGCGGGCCCACGTCGCTCCTTCGGGCTGAGCCTGGCCGGGTCCCGTGGGCTAAGACCCGGCCACCAGGCGCTCGCCTGCGAGCCCCAACCCCAGGCCTGGCTCCAAGGTGGGGCCCCGGTGACGCCGATCCGGGCGACGTACGCGTCCTCGTTTTTGTCACTATCATTGGGGGCTTTTGAACCGATCTTAGTCTGACCTGTCACCTAGGACCTGTTTGCCTTGGGAGACCCTACCAGGGGCATTAAGCCCCGGACAACATAGCTCCTAGGATCATTCAGGTGCTCAAACTCCTCCACCACGATAAGGTGCCGGTTCTCTTCAAATTTCGATAGAAGCTTATTTTTAATGACGTTAACGTTACAGCATCAGTTATTCCTGTAAGTATACACCATATCCACCTCCTCAAAAATAGAGTACATTTCTTTTGACAACTATGTGATTTACTCCATATAAATGCTTTTTTTATTTATTCTATCCTCTGCCATTTTGTTTAGTTGACTCCACAGTCGAATCATTTCACATTTTCGTTGTACACATCCTGGAATCCAGCCCATATCTCCTTCTATTGCTGGAATTGGCGCAAATTTATGGACACCCAAAAAAAATCTTATAGCTCTATTCTGTATAGTATCTCTAACTTTGGATTCTTTAAATCCCCACACTCCTGCAGCATCGTTCAGTATGGGAGAGAAGCATACATTATACAGTTGAGTATAAGTAACCCAAATCATTACAAACTTTAATTTTATTGATAACTGATCCCAAAGCTCTCCTAGCTGAATCAGCAAGGTGCCTAAAACCAGTTTCAAACGTCATAAAATCATCCAGAAGGAAACCTAAATATTTGTATGAGCTAACATCTTCCAAGGGAACTGAATCAAAATAGAATTTCTGTTTACTTCTTTCCATGCCTTTATTTGTAAAATGCATTATCTGTGTATCTCTGATTTATCACCAATCTCCATTTATGACACCAGGAACTAACCAAATTTAGCATATTTTGTAAATCAGACTCAGATTCTGCCAGTAAATTAATATCATCTGTGTATAATAGAATACCTAAGCATGTGTCATCCAAACATACACCCAGATTATTTTTCTTAATCTGTAGAGCTAAATCATTTACAAACAATACAAAAAGTGTTGGAGAAAGAATATCACCTTGTTTCACACCAAAAGGGGCTTCAAACCAATCAGTATACATATCATTGATCTCAACACAAGCAACTGGGTTACCATACAGACTCTGAATAGCTTTGTAGAATCTACCATCCACCCCTTCTTCCATCAGTTTGAAGACAAGTGAATCTCTATTAATCCAATCGAGTGCCTTTTGGACATCAACAAAGCATGAGAAAGTGGGTTTACCTGTGGCGATTGTAGCTCTAATAATAGTTGACATGGAATGAATATGGTCAACACAGGCACAGTGCTTTCTAAACCCATTCTGCTCATCAACAGTTTCATTTCCAAATATCGAATAAGCCTATAATTCAGTATATTAGAATATCCCTTATAAACTGTATTTAGGAGACTGATGCCTCTGTAATTAAGAGGTATTCTGGGATCATTCTTTACTGACTTTGGGATAGGTTTTATGATAGATTTATACCATGGTGATGGAATTATACCATACTCAAAACGTGTCTGAAACAGGCAAAAGAGGACTTGAAGGAGATATGGAGATTTCAGGGCTTCATTTGGGATGCCTTCTATGCCCGGTGTTTCCTTCAGTTTTACTTTGTCCAAAGCGTTTTGAAATTCTTCTATAGTAATATCCCGATTCAAAAATGTATTTACGCTATAGCCTGGCATATCCATACCAACACCATCATACATTTTGAATTTTCTTTAGTTTTTTTAGGACCTAATTTATGAATTTCTTTCCAAAATTGTTGTGGATTGTTACTTTGCAGTCGGTCTAGCTGTAATGCTTGTCCTCCTCTAAACTGTCTTTTATAAAATCTGACTCTCTTATCAAAGTTTGACCGAGTTTGCTTGTAGCGATCTTTAAGTTGCTTTCTAATAGCTGGATCTTTACATTTCAAAAATTCCCTCTCAGCCTGTCTCTTGTCATTCAGAAGTTTTTTGAGTTCTGCATTCCAATATGGTTTATTCCTACCCACTTTGAAATGTATTCCTCCCTGGCCAGATAAAGATTTTCTTGATAAGTTGTCAGTATCAGGATTTGTTCTGCCATTTAGGACACAGCATTTACAATCCCTGAGAAATTCAAGGAGTGATTCCCCGTGACTGTTCATGCTTTGGTCTATGGCCACTTGAGGTGGGACATTATCAATATCCCCCCTACAGTCATTATTTGAAATACGACTGTTAAAGTCTCCACATAAATAAATGACATCAGCTTCGAAGGAGTAAACCTGGGCCAGCAGATGAGTTAAAAAAGTAACTGAGTCCTGTCCTCTGGCGGTAGATAGCAGGGAAAGATAACTAAACTATACTGCAGCTCCCAATGCTCCAAACGTACTCCAATTATGTCGTCCATAGACTTGTCCACTACTTGTATTCTAAAATAATCCAGCAAATAGTTCTTAACTAAAATACCAAGTACTCCTGATGCTTTTCTAGCTCTTTTATGCAGCATCCTGTTGTGACCAAACCAGGACTAACCTTCAAAGTCAATCTTAACATCCCGTCGTAAATGTGTTTCATTTAATGAAATATTATCAGGGTTTAGAGACTGCAGTAATGAAATCCTGAGTGTACAGTTCAAATTAGTCCAGCCATTAATATTCCAGTGAACCAGGGACAAACGAGGGACCGGGCAGCTCCTCTTCAGCCTCCTCCACCTGCTGCCGGGGACCCTGCTCGGACGGCAGCAGCCGCTGTAACCTCGGCATAGGTCCATGTCATCAGGCGGCCCCTCCCCGCCATGTAAAAATCTTTTCCAGCTGGGATCTCCTGGAGAAGCGTTTTAAAGTTGAACTCGAGAATCCGATCTGTGGGAGACTTAGCGGATCTCAGATAAACTTTTTTGAACTGGGTATTGCTCTTCAGCCTCTGTTTACACCTAAGCACCGCCACCTTGTCCTTGACATTGGCGAAGGCAACTTTCACCACACCTGGACCGGGTCCTCTCGCTCGCATTCTCAGCACTGCAGCAATTTCTGGCGCAGCTTCACACTCCAAACCACTCTTCAGTAGCTCTCTTACTTTTTCCATTCAAATCCTCCCCTTCATCGTAGGCCAGACCCAGTATCACAATCGACACATCGGGGTCCAATTTATCAGAGGCTTTGAAGCTAGTTGTCTGATTTTTTTCTTCAAGTGAATCCAGTCGCGGCTCTTGGTCTTGCTACTGAACTGTTTTTCAATATTATCCATCTTCGTACTTAACAATTCCATCTCCTTCAGCAACACGTTTGTTTCCTTAACTTCGTCTTTGTCTTTGTCCTGTGCTCGCCACCCATGTCCATCCACCATCTTGGCTCCCATCCACCTGAAGAATGCTGACGAATAATTAACGCCCCATTAATCACATTACGTGACCTTGTTAAATTAGCGCCTGACTGTCTGTGTATGCAGTCTATGGCCTGTTGGTCGTCACACATGCAGCCTGGTGGCAATAGAGAAGGATTGCTGAGGAGAAGGTCGAATTTGATGCAATTTGGACTGATGACACGTTCAGTATTAATAAACTTCTAAACAGCACAGAGCATCTCTCCTGCTGCCGACAGGCTGTCAGCAGAGGAGTCACTCACACTGGGTAACACCAGAGCTAAAGTGCCAGAGTCAGAAACTGACTGTTCAGTTTGTCTGTGTAAGGTCACACCAGGCACTGACATCTGTAAGAGCTTTAAGTGTGAAAAGGGAATGTTCACTTTTCTCCACTTTTCATTACTTACTTCTAATAAAGTACGATTAGATGGCAAGCCAAGACGCTTTACAGATATCTGATACAGACTGATGTGAAGCAGATTGACCTTATGTCGCTGTTCTGGTGGCTTTATATTACAGTCAGTAGCCCAGCAGTACTAACCCGTTGAGGCAATGATAGCTTACCTTGTCATTGCTAGCCTGGACTGGGATCTTGCTCACAATTTTTCTAAAAGATGGAGAATCCACTGTTGAAAGTGGCAGCATATCCTCGATGACATACTGCAGCCAGTCTCCTCGCTTCTCAAAGTTCAAGCATCACAGAATGGGAGAATGTTAGTTTTTTCCGCTTAGTTTTTTTTCCGCTCTCATCCTCAGCTTGCCATCTTTTGGTTACTAGCTTAATGTTAGTGTGGCTTCGCTCTAGATGTTTTGTTGAATTACTTAAAAATTGCCATTTGGTGAGGTAGAGAGATCTTGTGGTTTCTCACACAAAGTGCACTTAACTATAATGTTCTTCACATCCTTGTCTCTGACCAACTGAAAATAATGAGCGTGTCCATCTCGCGAATATCATCTTCTCCTCAATCAATAGTTCTCTCGCACTAACAGGAAGTAAACATTTGCTCAGATTTTTTCTCCCCTCCTAATCTCGCGGTGTTGGAAGATTTGTATAAAAACAACACACCACTTAATTTAGGGTTTAAAATGCATTATAATGCGCATTACTGGGATTTGTACCAAGTAAAATATTACCGCTCCAGCCCAGACGCTCAGCTTTGTACTGCAGTGAACGGAGTCCAGACGCAAAGCGAATTTTAACCACCTCAAACAAGGCTCACCTAAAATCTCTATTATTGCAAGTGTAAGTTGAATAGAGAAAATTAACACCGCTGTCAGACCGCCCTTTCTTTTGGCTCTACATTTTCTCAACCGTAGAACCTCCGTATCCCTACGCAACTGTTGCACTAATGCGTAGGGATGTGAAGGTTCTTCGGTCTGTGTCTGAAGTTTTGTTTTGATCAAAATTAAACAGAGTTGCGTGCATAAACCTCTCGTCCGTCAGCTGGGCCTCGCACTGTATTTTGCCACTCGCAGATCATCTGTTTCTAATGGAGTTCAGTGAAATTATCGATCGTTCTATTGAACATATTTTCTGTTGATATTGATCACATGTTTATTGTGATAGATATTGTTATTGTTTCATTGACCAGCCCTACGTTACTCCCAACAATGCATTTTGAAACATAAAAAGGTATGTCAAAAAAGGAAATAACAGGTTGCTCTCAGGTCTCTCTTTGTCTCGGTGCAAGTGTGCCTGAAGAATGCCAAGTGGCTTCCCTTTTTTTGGAAACTTTTTGCTAATATGAAACATAATTCTAGATGTTTACAGCATAATACAATGTACATAATTGTGAGAAAAAGTGAAAAAAAATAAACATGAGTAAATATATTCCTGTAGATATGTATTTTATCCCAGCGATAGGGTGTTGGACAAAATTGAAAATTACCATTAAAAGTGCTTGAAAAGTGCTTGAGTTTGACCTTGAAAAATGTGTATGAACCCTGCAGACTTCACTTCTCTCATAACAATGATGTTTAAGGTTAAATATTGGTACACATGGAGCACTAATGACATCTCCATCAACCTCATGCAAGCATGCTAAACTAATCTGGTAAACATCACTGTGATGACTATGCACAAGTACAGCCTCTCAGAGTTGCTAGCAAGACTGTAGACCCAAACTTATCAAACCATTTTTTTCAAGATACTGGAATGGCTTACTTCAGTACGATATCTTCAAAAATATTGATACTGCAGAGAAAAATTAACACAATACTGTGTCATAAAAATAACAAGGGTTGGAGTGAAGACAGAGCGAGTAAGCACAGTTGATACGGGTAGATATGTACAGCGTAAATATTCTGAATTTCTGTGTTGGTATTTCAATGTTTTTGAAGACAATCTTGCACACATATAGATTGTTTGTGTCTAACATAGCCACCATATAGTACACTCAAGGAAGATTTTCTTTTCTCAGACAGTTTGTGTCCTGAGAACAGAATAGCTCTTTTGTATTTTTTTTTATATAGTATCATAAATCTCTGTGCAGTATACATGAAACTTGAAACTGTTTTAATACAGTGGCACCTGAGCTGACAAGATTGCAGTCCAGTCACTTGAAACAATCCTCCCTCTATTCGTGGAGCAGAGCAGTAGACAACTCGGTGTGTGATTGGCTCTCATCTGGTTGTTGCTTGCAGTGAGTCGGAGGATATTTGCATCAACTAGAACTTTTTTCAGCTGTCCCCTGAGCGTCTTTCACATTTCCATGCAGCCCCATGGTGGACTGCAACACTACAGGTCCAAATCATAATAAGGAGCAGCCTATTACTGTCCCTGCTCTTGATTAGATATGTGTGAACAGCCCGTACATCTTTGGGTGAACTGACCCTGACCCTGACCCAGACAGGGAGCTGATATGAGTGATTTATAAAGTAATCATTGTAAAAAAATACCACAGATTTCCTTCTGGACCCCCTTTTCCAGATAAAAATGTTGTCAGTCATCTTTGACAGTCCTGTCACTGCACAGCCTTCACCTAACGTCTCCTTGTATGACTCCTTTTCTCCTTGTCTTGGAAGAGTGATAAAAATACAGATGGATCAGACAGATATGGATTTATCGGAGGAGTTTAAGAGTTTATGACCTTATGGATCTCGCTCTAGTGACACTCTGTATTCATGGATGTGTGCGCCTGAGACTAAATTCTTTGTATTGTCCTCAGGTCTTTCTTTGACTTTGGGGAGAAGCTCGGCGATCTGACTTCAAGCCAGCAGAACAACAACCTCCCCTGTCAGCTGCA
The DNA here is from genome assembly GCF_904848185.1 of Acanthopagrus latus. Taxonomy (NCBI): domain Eukaryota; kingdom Metazoa; phylum Chordata; class Actinopteri; order Spariformes; family Sparidae; genus Acanthopagrus; species Acanthopagrus latus. Next base: position 47,703 of record NW_023504053.1, read on the forward strand.
GCCCTCCTACCCCAGCAGCCAGCCCCAGCATCAACCTCAAGCATCTCTGCCCTACATGGCATACCTCCCCCCCCCCCCTTACCCCACCCACACTCCCCCAGATTCTAACCCTACACCTTACCTGACCTTTGGACCAGGAGGAAACTCCACTGGCATGGTCACCAACTTGACTAGAGGTCACGCCTACTTCCAGTCCCAGAGCAGAGGGCAGGTCCTGCTGCAGTCTGCAGGCCATCATGGTGAGTCACAGGATGACATTTGATTAATTTATTTTTGGACCAAAAAATGCACCAGTGCAGCGTCTTACATGTTGAGGCGAGAACATGGTTGCAAAATGCTAAAAAAAAGGAAACCAAAACATGAAGATTCCTAAATTAGTTATTAATATGTTATTGATTTGTGGACACGACATCTCAGAAATGCTTTGAGAATTACAACAAGTTTGACACCAACGACCACTTAAACTCAAGGATGAACTGATCAGAATTTGGTGGTTAAAGGTCTCTGTGACCTCCAAAACACATTTTTTGCCATGTCTCATGAATTCATACAATAATTACAACTAAATTGTACAGAATTGTCTAAAAGGATAAAATGATGGAGTGATGTCATTTCATAAACAAAAGGTCAAAGGTCAACTTCAGTGTGTCTTCATAATGTTCTATAACACATGTTCTCCTCATTGTTCAATGCAAAAGCTCAGGCACTGCAACTGGGCAGACACAACCATGAGGCAGTAATTCTGGGTCTTATTTGTCTGTGACTTTGTAATATAACACCAGTATGAAAATGGAGAATCTGGTTACATGGACGCACAATGGCCCTGGGGTTACAGTCATGTTGAGTGTGGAGTCAAAGTTTTCTTTCAGGTAGTATCTCGATATTCCTCGTAGAAACACAGGATTTTTATGATAATTGTAGTTGTCAACTATCAATCCAACTCAGTTTGTGTGCTCAAAATGGAAAAAATGAGCCAGTCAGAAGCTTCCTTCCTGCAGCTGGGAATAAAATACTAAGAGTTCATCCGAAATTAACCCAGAATTTCAAAATGAATTGATTTATCATGCTGAATGTGTTATTGGGTTTCTAAAGGTATAGTAGAAAACGTAGAGATATATTCTGGTTGTTTATCTTTTTATACTGATGATTTTAATGTAACAGTTTCAAACCCGTCCAAATCTTGGAAGTGCTTAATCACCAAAAAATCTTTATTCAGTTCTTCTTCTCTTCTCCTTAATGACCCCATAAACTCTTCCTGCTCTGCAGTCAGCTCTAGAGTAAAGACCACAACCAACAAGGAAATACAAGTGTTTATTTTGGCGTTAGCATTTGGCCTTTTTATTTATTGGGTAAACGTGGACAGTAAACTACAATCATTGCATCCCCTAGTTTAGTGAAAACATATGGGAACTTGTCCTCCTGTGCTCTTATTATCTACTTAATATTATAATGTGCACTTCATTTACTTGCATTGGACCTCATACTTGACCTCATTTTAATTTTTCAGTTGTGAATGAGAGAGAAGCTTCTACCAAACCAGGGCTGTAGGTTGGACTGTGTTAGTGTCTCTGTTTGCCCTTCGTGTGCATTTGTTAATGGAATAAAGGGCTATATCGCTTCAATGTAAACATCTTGGGAAGCAAGAGGGAAGACATGATATAGATGTCCAGAGTAGAAGACAAAGCTGGAAACTACGAATTGCATAGCAGGTGGCTGAATCACTCAGACACCAGGACGCCCATTTATAAGTGTTTATTGAACTTTAAACGAAAGATTAATGATGATAACGATGTGTAATCTAATCACACTTAAACCCATAATTTTATCTACTAAAGTCCTAATCAAATTTGGCACAACCACATCAACCATGAAATAGGTATTATTAAAATGGTTCAAGAATTCATTTGAAACTTTGTAAAATGACGTAAAAGCAGCAACTCAGATTTAAACCAGACAGGTCACAAAATTAAAAATGAGGTGAGCTGCTCCGTACAGCAAAGCGATCCATTTTCCCCGTTATCCTCCTTCACACCGGCCATCAATCAGGGACTTTGATGTGTCACACTCACATAATTCCCCCCACCAGACAGTTGCATGAATGCCAAATACGTACAAAGTACCAATATAGGGAATTTAAAACTCATTACTCACTTGTTGCATATTTGTGCATTGCATCTATTGCAATAGATATCATGGCACACCATTAAGCACTTATGAGCTTATGGGGACTAATGAGAGAGGAGAGAGATAAGAGGGGAGTCAAGGTGGGGAACAGAAAAAAGGGAACGAACAGGAATGCAGGTCTGGTAGGCATACATAGACACATTAGAGGATAAGGTGTGTTTGAGATGTGGCCCTGCTCCTGAGCTAAAATACCCTCGGTAAAGTTCAGCTGTCACATCTCTGTTTAAACCTGTTTCCTTGCAGGTGGGATGGCAGAGATCACTCCAACCAGGGCTTCATCCCTTCTGCCTTCTCAGGTCAGCCCTGCCGCTCCAGAATGCCCTCCAGCGCCCCCTTGTGTCAAGATTGAGAGAGAGATTCATAGCCAGGTCCACTTTGACTTCTCCCCACACAGATTTTTTACTTAATGTTTGTTCGGCTTAGTGTGTCAGTGTGTTGTGTAGGATCTTCTGCATGTTCTGTTTACATAACTATTGGGATGTTCAGTAGATATTAATGCCAGCATACTTGGTCTGGGTTGCATGTGGCTTGGCTAAAATAAATGCTTGTTGCTCTGTTAATCCTTTATTTAATATGTGTCCAACATATTTTTAGTTTTGATTAAGTCAGTTTTGTTGCAGACCAACAGTTTGGACATAGAGGGGTGTGGGAGGTCGGGTAAAGTGTAGTTCTACATATCCTTTTTCTAAGTATGCATACATGTTCATGATTGTGTTGATTCAGGCATGATCACCTACCAACACACGTAAGCCTTTATTACAAGTTACAATTTCATCATTATGTACTCAACCCCATGCTGATGGAAAGTTGGAGTTCACAAAATGTCTGGAGGTTCACGGCAAAACAGTAAATAGTAGATGAGTTTTCATTTTACAGTTAACTTATCAAGTGTTACACAGAAATGTTACTCGTTACTTATTAACTATAAGTATAAAAGTCACTATATTGTTCATGATAATTACTGCACAAACAGACACTTTATTCATTACAAGGGAGACTAAAGTATAGACTGTTCATCTCCAGTGTTACATGATTATAACTGAGTCTGTACACTTCATTTTATGGTCTGTTAACAACTCAATAAAAGAAAGAAAATGCATCCTCTCCATAAGTAGTCTTTATTGTAAGTGCATTCTGGTGGTTCTTTCAGGTGGAGATGACAAAAAACATGTTTTCAATAATGTAATTAAGCTATATGGCCTATTACACAGTGCATGAGTGGTGGGAATGCATTTCTAAAAGTCAATCAATCAATCAGTCAATCTTTATTTGTATGGTGCTTTTCATACAGAAAAGTAGCTCAAAGTGCCTCACAGAGATTAAAACAACTACAGAAAAAGAGAAACAGCAAACAAAATCAAGAGAAGAACATTAGAGGAACCCAACCCTCCCACCCCCTCAGACGTGCACAGAGACATACACAAAAACATACACACACTCACACATATGCACGCAGACACACACACTCACACCCACACATACACTAGCTGTCACTACAGACATGGCTGGGCAGCGAGACCTGAGACGTGGAGGAAGCTACCTTTGGGGGGCCAACCACACTGAGAGAGATCACTGTCCAGGGCCACAGGGAGCACAGATACAGAGACCACCCCAACCTGGGCAGACAGGAGGCCCCACACCAAGGTGCAGAGCCCTCTGGTCACCCAGGCCGGAGCTGTCCATGGGACAGCACCCCCCGCGGCCAGACCAGAGACAACTCCCAGTCTGGCAGGCCCCCATGAGGAAACACTGGAGATTAAAAACTGACAGACTAAAACAGTCGAATAAAGCAAAAAGCACAGAGAGTAAAAACATGAAGGACGAAAACATGCTCTGAGTAGCACGGCATAAAAGGGATTAAAAAGAATTTAAATTTCAATTAAAAGCCTGGTTAAAAAGGTGGGTCTTGAGCCTCTTTTTAAAAACCTCTACAGTCTCTGCGACCCTGAGGCTCTCTGGCAGGCTGTTCCACAGTCGGGGCCCATAACAACTGAAAGCCGCCTCCCCGTGCTTTTTTGAACTGACCTGTGGTGGTTAAAGGGCCGGTGCCGGAGGACCTCAGGGTCCGCGGGGGCTGATAGACTAAAAGCAGGTCAGATAAATAAGAAGGCCCGAGACCGTTAAGACATTTAAAAACTAGTAAAAGAACCTTAAAATCAATCCTGAAATGCACAGGGAGCCAATGAAGTGACTTTAAAACCGGTGTAATGTGCTCCCGCCCTCTGGTCCTCGTCAGCACTCGTGCAGCTGAGTTTTGTAATGATTGTAAGTTCGAAATGCTCTTTTTGGGAAGGCCAGAGAGCAGAGCATTACAATAGTCTAAACAGCAAGAGATAAAAGCATGCATCAGCACCTCTGTGAACACCAGCTCAGTACTATGGAACAAGAATATTTTCAGAATCAGAAAGAATTATTTCAAGCTGAATATTCACAAGACATTCAATTCTGTACGCAGTACTGCACGAGTTTGAAAAGGGGTTGGAATAGGCAAAGCTTACGTGTTTGGCCGTTCTCTGCCCAGAGTTTGATGAAGTGTTCAGCTTACTTCTTGCTCCCTAAAACAAACTTAAATGTAAAAGACATTTTGTGTTATGTCGGTCAAAATGGTTATAATATAGCAAAAGAGGATCATCCTAAATGTCGTTCTTTATTCAATTGAAATGTTTTACTGGACTTTACAGTTTTACAGAAATAAAGCAGGGATCACAGCCTGATCTGAACGTGTTCATCTGGTCCATTTATGTACAGGAAGTAAAAATAGTCTGTAATACACCAAGAGTGAACAAATAGCCAACGTCAAGCTCAAACATTGCACTGTTGTAATGGATGGAGAGGAAAGACATGTGACTCTTTTCCTTGCAACCAGGACTATTTTACCAGATCAAGAGGTGTTGCTTGGCTGTGGAGTCAACAAAACATCCCTTGGTGGAGAGGGAAGAGGGCTCTCATAGCCGTGAGTGTGTGTGAGTGTGTGTGTGTGTGTGTGTGTGTGTGTGTGTGTGTGTGTGTGTGTGTGTGTGTGTGTGTGTGTGTGAGAGACAGAGAGAGAGAAGCCGCTGCCTCATCAGAACTCCACCACACACATATGAGATGAGATGTGACAGTGGAGCGACTTGAACCTTAGTGAGTTATAAATCCACACGCCACACACTACAGGATTTAAAGTCGCAAATATTGAACATGTTCATTATTTACGATCTCTCCCTCCGACGCCTTCCGAGCGGATCTGACCAGGCAAAATCACTCTTAACACACCCCGCACCACAGGACAATCAGACACGATGTCCTTTGCAATCATCAGATGATCAGGCCTTTGCTGGCTTTGATCATAAGGGGGAAATTGGGACAAAAATCGGCCCGATCATCCTGTAGTGTGTACCCGCCTTGAGGACACAAAAAATCTGATTTTTAACTTTTTGGACGCGAAACTAAATTTTCTCTCCAGCACATATGTTGCCCGAGTCCACATTCCCAAAAACACGTGTGCCAAAGGGGTCCAAGTTGTCACAAAAACCATCAGAAGGGTTCCATGTAAGGCTGTGCAGTGTAAGGCCACAAAAAAATCAGATGTTTAACTTTTTGGATGCAAAACTAAATTCTCTCTCCAGCACATTTGTTGACCAAGTTCTTGTGCCTATAAACACACGTGTCAGAGGAGTCCTAGTGGCCAGAAAACCCACAAAAACCATCAGAAAGGGTCCTAGCTAACTAGCTAGCATCATTGGCTTGGTTGTTGTTTGGTTGCCAACTGACAAATGCTGCTAGATAGCTAATCAACTGCCAACTGCTCTATGAGCCTCAGCTCCCCACAAGGAACCAGGTGGGAAAATAGCACTGACCTGATAGCAAGAAAGGACAAGAAGCTTACTTGCTTATCAGTTACAAGCTAAGAAACTGCCTTTTTTATGTGTGTGTTTTGCTAGCTACCTAGCTAGCATCATTGGCTTGGTTGTTGTTTGGTTGCCATAGCAACATGGCCACTGAAACTACAGCAGCAGCAGTAAGGTACACATTACTCCTCCAGTTTTTTGAGTACCCTTAAGATATAAAATCAGAAAATGGTAGAATAAAGTTCAAACATAGAATTCAAAGATAATATCCAGAGACTTTATATACTGACCACTTTAATAAAACTGATGTTACTACCAATCTGCTGTTTTACACTGAGCATATCACTGCATGGCATACAGCCACATCAAAGCACTACAGCTTCTACGTCAAGAGAGGAATGTGCAAGGGGAGACAAATTCAGATCTTTGAGGATGAAGATAAGTGCTAAGAGAGAAAGATATTGACCATCAACTTCTACCAAAATGGTACAGTCATGGTGCAAGGCAATGAAGATGCCCTTGGTTCGTTTGTGCAGAGCTTTCATACTCTGAAGAAGATAGCAGCATCTAAAAAGGATACAGGAAGCACTCTGAGCTCTGCCACCACCATACGCACTACATCAGCAGACAGCCAGGTCCAGAGCAGTACTCAAAGCTTCCCCATACCTGAGCCAATCAAGCAGCATCCAGAGCAGCACACCATCAGCCTCCTGAGAGACAGACTGGCTCTGCTAGAGGTGGAGCTGACCGAGCTGAGAGAACAGCTACTCCCCACCAGCACCACAACACACCCTGACCTCCAGGAACAACTCAACCAAAATAAGCACCAGATGGACACTACTACACAAGAACTCAGGGAACAGATCTCCAACCTGCAGAAGGATAAACAGGCCCTCAACACAGAGCTGAGAGAAACAAAAGACATCGTGAGAAGAGAAATAGCGCAGATGAGAGACGACATGACGAGGGAATTATCAGCCGTCAGGTGGAACTACAACTACAGCACAGAACACAGACTGTAGAAATGCCCCCCAGCCTTCCAACTACTGAGCCCCCACCACTCAGTGAAGACGCAACAGAGGAAAGACCCCCAGCCCCCTGCCCCCCGCCCCATCTGGCACCTCACAACGCCAGACCAGCACCCTGAAAAAAGACACCGAGGTTGCTATTCTTATTGACTCAACCGGCAAAGTCATCCAAGAACAAAAGCTCTTCCCCAATATGAAAGTATCAAAGGTCTGGTGCCCCACAGCTGAGGCTGCACTCCAAATCCTTTCCCACCATGAATTTGACACACCAGGCCATATTCTGATCCACACTGGCACCAACAACCTGCATGAGGAGCAGGAAAAGGTTGGTAGTCTGGTCACCAATGTAGCAGAGGAAGCAGCGTCATCATTTCCAAACTCCCACATCACCATCTCTACCCTGCTACCCCGCAGAGACTTTCACCCCAGGACCATCCACAGGGTGAGCAGAGACATCACCAGAGGCTGTGCCTCGCTCCCTAATGTGCAAGTTGCACATCATCCAGCCATAACTCCTGAACACCTGCTTGACCACTACCATTTAAACAAGCAGGCAGTGGGCATATTTACCAAATCACTGAAGGATGTGGCACTGGGCCGTCAAAGCCTCCATCTCACACCAACCAGAGGAGTAGCCAGAACCTCAGTACCAACAGGACCCCATCTGGAGCCAAAGACCTCCCAGACATCCACCCAGACCCGGCTCACGCCACAGACCCCCACCTCCACCACTATACCATCACTTCCAGCAGCAAAGGCAGACAGGCCCTGACTCAGCAGACAGAGTCACACCAAGCTCCACACAGCTATGCAGAGGCGCTCCAAAGACGAGTGGACCGAGAAGGGACGAACGGGATTAAACAACTCCTTCAGTATATCTGCACAAAACTGAACTAGTGTTCACACACACACACACACACACACACACACACAACCTCTGAAAAGGTAAAGAATGCCTATTGATATTTTATATCTTTGAAAAAATACTTTTAACTAGATATTGTTCAGTCATGTTGCATTTATACAATTCAGTGTTTGACTCTCTTGACAGTCCAGTTGTTTTCAACTGTTTTCAACTATTTGCTTTTCTTCCGGTCACCTGTCTTATACAATGAAATCCCTTTCAATATGCATGTGGAATATACAGGGCCTAAAATCGTCAACCTTCAGGTTGAAGAGTTTGTATGGATTCAGATCAGTCTCATAAATAATAAATGCACAGCGAAAGACTCACCAGTGTGTTTTGTGATTTATATATAAATGACTCTCTACACACAAATATATTTCAATGCACACACAAAAAGTTTTCAATATATGTAAATGTAAAAAAGTTTCACTTATATTTTTCTGATCATGATTAATATAAATGTAATATAAATCCACATATATGTATTTAAATTATATATTTACATGTTGTTACATTCATATACAATCCGCTGCACTTGCATTTAAAAATCGTTTTTCATTCGTAAACGTGTCTGTATATGTGTGTCAAGTTGTCTACATTTGTGTCTCAGCCAATGCACGAATGCATTTTTTTCAGATGGAACTGTCCGCAGCCAATGAGCTGTCGTTCTCATTTTCAGCCAATCACATTAGCTTAGCTTCACGCGGGACGGTTACGCCCATCACATTTTGCGGAGGGGTCAGAGGTCAGCTTCAAGATGGCGTCAGGAGGCAATTCTGTGGAATAAAGTGTGAGTAAAACATAACTAATTTAGCTTCTAACCTCCTTGTCATAAGCAACCAATGAATTGGTTTGCTAAGTTATAACATGAGCTGAGTTACTTCGAGAATGATTTGAAACCTTAGTCGGTTTAATTGTGTTTTAAGCTTGTAACTCCATAAGCTAGCGTTAGCCAGCTTTGCTCATGTGTAAAGTTTCCGCATGCTAACTAGGTGTTTCTACTTCTATGATGTATGAACTATAACGTTACCATTAGTGAAAGTAAAGTGTCTGTGTGACAGGGTCTTACGCCTCGAGCCGAGGTAGCAGCACGGGCTTTGGTTCAGCTATTAGCGAGGGAACTGTCCGCGCCTTCAAGCGCATCCCAAGTTAGGGTAGCGACAGGACAGGGAGCCAAGTCAGCGGACCAGTCAGGGCTGGAGACAGCACCCAACCTGTCCCCAATAATGATGGTAGGCTGAGGCAGGCCATGAGAAGGTCATGGGTTTTATTAACTATCCCTATATTTCACATTACAATATCAAAACAGTGGTTTAAGGCCTGTTTATATGTAAACATCATTATTTGATGTTATGGTTGACGACATTTTTCCATAGTCTGCGTTTCTCTGTGTCCTGTTATGCTGCCATACAAACGATAACATTACCGAACAGCATGAACGTATTTTATACTCCTATTTAGTTATTAATAACTACAGTCTTTGAAAACGAGTTAAATATAAAACCTTCAACTAAAGCCATTTTCCTACATTTCCATTATTTATCAATATTGCTCTAGAATAAATAGACCATCTCTGGTTTTCCTCACACATTTTTTTGTAATTCCCACATCAGGCAATTCCCAAGTATGTTTGGAGATCAGCTGAGAGGTAAAAGGCGGTTCTTAGCCCTGCCACCTATTATTGTCAAAAGGACTGATTTCCATATCTGTGTCCTTTCAGTTCCCGCCTGAGGGCCCAGGGGAGCTGGAACTTGCTTATGCTGGCCTTGGGAAAAGGATTATTAGTACACACAGTGAGGTAATCATACATATATGTATATGAATATGTATTAAACAATATTGTACAATGTTCAATGACTGATGTTAATAACCTGCTGAATAGTTAATCATATCTCACTTTGATTTAAAGATTGTGGCTCTCCTTGAGGAGGAGTTTCCAAAACCAAAATTATTAAAAGAAGGATGGATGTTCTTCAAATCTACAGGTAGCATTTTTCTCAACCAAAAATATAGCTATAATTTTTTTTCACATTCAGAGCCCCAGAGATGTGTTATGTGACATCCTGCTTTGAAATACCATTCATATTACACAAAGTGGTAGAGGACAGTACTAAAGTTGCCTGATATTAATGCATGTATATTTTTACAATGTTTTGAAGGACCCTTGTGTTGTTCCTCTTTACATCTTAAACATAGGTGGGAGCAGACGTTGCAAGCTGTCCATAATCCCTACTGACAACGAGGGGTACTCCACAAGGCTCCTCAAATCAGTGTCCAACAACGGCAAAGACATAGTGTTTGTTGTTCCACTACAGGAGCAACTTTCCACCGAAGCGCTTCCTTTTGATTCGCCAGAGTTCGCAAAGATGCCACAGTCATGCTGCATTTCATGTGGCAGTGAAATGCCTTTGCAGAGGTTGCCGCTGCATATAGAGTTAAAGTCAGAATTATATTTCCTGTGTCCAGGAGATGTCACATGTCTGAGAGAGGTTCATTAACAACAATACTTTTCTCCTAAAAATTGTGCCCTCTTTAAAGTATTTACTTTTTAAAATTTTCTTTTAGGTTTGCCCAGTCTGTCTCGTATCATACCCAGTTGGTATCCTCCCATCTCACACAAGCACATGTGGTGACAGGTAAGAGGTTTTGACTAATTCAGGTTTACTTAATTCAAGTCCATGTTCTGAGTCAAGTGAAGAACATGTAAAGACTGTCACGCATAATTAGAGTATGATTATGTGTTGTGAATGCTCTTGTTCCTGTTTTGTGCTCAGAGTGCTGTATTGTGACAGCTATAGTAGTTGCATCAGAGTGTGACTGCAACATCATCTATTTGCAGTAGAAATCATAACAGAGCTACTACTTCTTAGGGTTCTGATTTGATGACTATGTAAGATGGAGCCTATATGCATGAAGAAATATGTGAAAAATAATAACCACTATTGATCTGTCTCCTTTTGCCATTCTGTTTTTTTGTCTGTCCTAAGAATGGGCAGTGCTCTCTGCAGTGGAACAGCTATGGAAAAAGAATTACCAGGACCTTCTGTCCCACGATTACCACCATCTTTTTCATCAGGTTATTTATTCAGAACAATTACTGTTGTGGTGTAATTGGAAAAAAGGACATTTTTTAGCTGTAAATTATTTAATAAATACTCACAAAGTTACAACAACAAACATCCCCAAAATAAATTTTGCTACAAGATGTTTGATCCAGTCATTTAAAAAGGAACATTGATTTCAATTACCTACCCTTAATTTATTGCTTTAAAATGCAAGGCTTTCAAAATGTCACTGTCGAGACAACTAATTCAGACTCTGGAGTGACAGATGCTATGTTGCTGTGATCTTATAATATTTCGAATTACTTGTAGTAATGGCGCTGGTAAAATATATCTATTTTTTACTTTCTAAATTATTTTTATTATTTTCTCCCCCTGTTTTCAGCGCCCCCCTGTGGATGACGGCGCCCCTAGCATTTGCCTATACTGCCTAGCCAATGCAAGACTGTAGAATTAGCTGAAGAACTCTGTCCAAAGGAGAAAAAATACATTTTACCATGGCTAATTCAAATTGCAACATGTCTCTCCAGTGAGACAACATGTGTTCTGCCGCTGGTGGAGACCAGTGTACTCGGTCATGTACGGTTTGAAACATTGCTTTTGGTAATTTTGGAAGGTGTGGCAAGCTTTCAATCAGTGTGTTAATATGAGAGAGCACCTGTTGGTATTTGTTTGGAAAATGTTTTGAGAAGGAGATCAGAGGCATGACTACCTCGGCTTTTGGAAATCTTTCTTTGGCCACTATAAAAATTGCCTCCAGTTCCCGTTTTACCTGCTCTCCATCCCTGGCATTTTTGTCATTGATTCCAAATGAAAGAGTGACTTTGAGGACATGATCCGTTTGCTTTGTGTTCTCCAAAATGTGCAGGGCATGGCACAATCGTGCTCCCGGGTAAGAGTCGACCTGTACTCTGCTGTCATTGCACTTTGGTAGCCGTGAAGTATTTGAGTCACCAAGTATCAGGATTGGCCTCTGGATGCTTAGCTTTTAAATGTGTCATTGTAATGCTGGTGCCTTGTAAACAGGGCTTTGTCCTCTGCCACTCGATCCAGTTTTTCCTTCAGCTTTACTTCAGCTCTCATTGCAGCATCCATATTAAAATCAACCAGTTCTTTCTTGACCCAGTTTACTGCCATGGTCCATGGCTCCTGCCAGTTTGTGCTGTCAGTAGTGAAGTGGAAATCTGCCAGTACACCCTCAAAATGTCTAGTGATAACTGCAACTGTGTCCTCAGTCCAGTCGCTGCAAGCTGTGTTAACTTGCGTGTGCACGTTCCCATCTGATGGTTTGGTTTGCACAGCCAGCCTAAGACGTTTGTAAGCATCCTTAATGTTTGTATTTTCCAAAGTTTTCCTGTTGAATTTGAAGCAGTAATCAAGGTGCTGATGAACCTTAAACTCTTTATTTAGTTATTTTTGTGTGTGTGTGTATATATATATATATATATGTGTATATATATATATATATATATATATATATATATATATATATATATATATATATATATATATATATATATATATATATATATATATATATATATATATATATACACACACACACACACAACCGGAACAAGGACAGGACATAACATCAAATAAAATAAAGTCAAATAATACAAGAGGGGGCAAACAAATTCTCATTGAGTTGAGTGAGCATTGTCTTTGTCTTTGAATAATGTCCATTTTCTCCGTAGATCTCCTCCATAATTTCCATCCAGTGTCCTGTTTGTGGAGCGTCATTTTTCAACCAGTTTCTTGTAATGGCCTTCTTATAGGCAACAATCATTATTTTGAAGAGGTACCTATCTTCTTTCATTACAACTCCTTCTGGGATCAATCCCAGATACAGAACCCTTGGGTCCCTGGGAACCTTATAATTTAAAATGACCTCCAAAAGTCTAATACTGTCATCCCAGAAAGATTGCAATTTGGCACATGACCAGAAAATATGTCTGTGATTGGCGTTATAGATTCCACATTGTCTCCAACATTTTTGTTGTAATCCAGTCTGTTTGCTTTTAATTTGAGGCGTGACAAAGAAACGTGTCAGATTTTTCCATCCGAACTCTCTCCAGCGTTTGGAGCTTGTAGAGCTATGTTGTGTTTTGCATAATAGGCTCCAATCACCCTCTGAAATTTTGGTCTGTAATTCACCTTCCCATTTAGATTTTATATACCGTGAAGTATTACCATTACACTTCTGTAGACGTGTATAGTTTAGAGACAGCTTTGGAGGGCATTTCCCTATAGGCATCCGTCATCGTTTTAATCAGCACATTACTCTCTGATGATGTAACAGTTTTTACCTGTTTATCAAAAAAGTGTCTTAGTTGTAAGAAACGAAACAAGTCTTTGTTTTCTAGTTCAAATTCTTTTTTAACCCTTTCAAATGATTTAAAAGTGTTAACTTCTGTCAGTGTGCATATGGCTGTAATACCTCTATCTGTCCATGTTGTAAAGGTTTTGTCAGTTTGTCCTGGTCTGAAAAGAGTTGTCTGTGAAGGCCACAGCAATAACCTACAGTCTCCTTCAAGTTTATATTTCCTGACTATATCCGTCCATGTTTTTAGTGTTTCAGAAACCGCGAAGTTGTCGTCTTCCTGGTGTCTGTAGTGTTTTTCTCCTAACCTGGTCTGAGGTAGACTTTTGCTCTGGATGAGCTCTATATTCTTCCATTTAGCATAGTATTCTGGAGAACACCAACATACCATGTATTTCAACTGAGCAGCATAAAAGTATTCTCTTAAATTGGGTAGAGCAAGGCCTCCGTTTAGTTTCTCCAGTTGAAGTGTTTTGAATTTGACTCTGGGTCTTTTGCCTTCCCAAATGAATCGCGACAACTGCCTATCCCATGCTGTAAATTGAGGAGAGGAACAGGTACAACAGTCTAGGCAGTACATTCAGCTTTATTGCTTCATTTTGACAGGTCTTTATGTATGTTGTTGTTGATTTTATGGTAATTTATCTCATAGAGCTTATACAGGTCTCGTGTAATAAAGACTCCAAGATATTTCATATTTCTCAAATCCCATTTTAATTTATATTTCTGTCTGATGGAGCTGCTCGGTGTGTAGTTCACGCACAGGACCTGTGTTTTATTTATATTAAGTTTGTACCCCGATTTCTGGCCAAAATTATCCAGGATTGACAGAAGTTTGGGAAATGTTGAGTCTGGGTTCTTTAAGTATAACGTTAAGATATCTTTTAAAAGATTGGCAAGAGTCTTAGGGACTGCCTTGCCTTCTGCCATATCTTCTTCTTTTTTTCTTCAAGGAATAAAAGCTTTCAAGTTCTTCAGTCTAATTTTGTTCCAAATATTCTTTAAATTCGTTTTGAATGTCTTGATTGCACAGAGGATCATTTAATAAGCTTGTGTTGAGCCTCCATGTGGTATTTTTAATTTCACCATCTAAATGTAGGGATAGATATTATCCAGTGGTGATTCTGGGGGGTGGCCTGGGGTGGCCATGGCCACCCCTGAAAACTCATTGGCCACCCCTGATCTGATAGGTAGTTGGTCAAGTTCATCAACACAAGAAACAAGAGAAATGCTGTCAATCAATGATGACAGCTGATCAGCTGATTTAGGGCCAGTTTTATATTTCTAACTAACACAGTAATGTGCACACAGAGGCTGTGAGAGCTGATTTCTGGTCAGCGAACATTTGGCCAATGGCCATGCAGGTGTAATAGGTGAGCCATTAGCACACTGCATCTGCTGCTGCTGCTGGTCCGGTCCGGCCCGGTTGTTAATGAAACAGGAGGACGGCCACAGTGACAACATCAACTGCTGGATAAAAACGCTGAAATCTGTCTATTGAGAGGTAATTTAATGTTTAGCAATGTCGTAGTTCCCTCTGAATGTGTAGGACAACTTTATCTGGTACTAAGTAGCAGCTAAAAGAGGAGCTAGTTCAGCAGTCTGCAAACCAAGTTAAGCATTTAACGTTAGCATTTTAAAAAAAAAAAATGTTATTTGCATACTGCCATGAAATATGAACAGCTGTTTTCTGGAGTGAAGACTGAGGGCTTCTTTTTTTTTTTACAGATGTGTGTGTTCAGTAGAGCTGATGTTATATTTCTGACCAACCAGTGTGTGAAATAAAGTGTGACAGACTAGATTTAAGTAGCTATTACACAAGAACAAGCTGGGATTTATTTATCTGCTCTGTGATTTAAGGGCTGTTTAAAGACTTTATGCTCTTGGAGATAAAGCACTTTGTGTTTGTATCAATTAGCTCATCTTAACAGTTCACATATTTTTAGATGTTTAAATATGCAGAAGACGAGCAAATTGCATTCAAATGCCACACATGCTTGAGATGCAGTATGTGTTAATTGTGTTATTAAAAGTGATGGAAGTTGTCGGTAGTTATGTAAAAATAAACCTTTGTAGATACTATAAATAGACATAATTAGGCACATTGTTGACACCTCCTTTCTTTTTGGCATTTTAATGGAGTCAAAGCTGTTTTTAAGACCTGTAGTTTGCATACTGATTCTAACCCAGTTTGACAATGATCCTGCTTGATGTTTGTAGTTACAGCTATTACATCACAGTGAATTGACTGACTGATTGAGTGATTGAATTCCATTTCCCCAGGGTTATTTAGAGAATAGCTATGGCCCGGTCCAGTCAGCAGCCTCAGTACAGCTGTAGTAACCCAGAGCAGTCAGCTCCCCCTGCACAGGATGGTGGGTCATTCTTGGACAGATGGAATGTACCATGTAGGCTCACATTCAAGTTGTTTGTCACTCCAGTCATACAATTACAACTGTATGTATGAATGTATGTATATATGAATGTGTAAGTGTGAAAGAAATAAATTGATAAATATATATATACAGTTTTTTTTCACACGTACATACATACATAGACGTGTGTGTGTGTGTGTGTGTGTGTGTGTGTGTGTGTGTGTGTGTGTGTGTGTGTGTGTGTGTGTGTGGCAGAACCTCCAACCTATTGATGGCTCAGATTTCTCAGATATCTGTGTGTTCCCACAGCTGACCGGCCACACCCAGAAGAGGAGGAGATAGTGAGAGATGAGTGTGATTCAGCAGTGTCTGGAGCTCCACCTGCTGAGCATGGTATGTCAAGTTCTGTTTTGTCCAGATGTGTCATTCATGAACAGTTACTTGAAGTTGTTGTGTACTTTCATACATGATTATTTTAAAAAGGATGGTCCAATTTTGCCCAAAGTGTTTGCTATTTATTTGCTAATGCACAGCAAACCCCATGCTTAAACATAGACAATCTGCTCTGTAGATCTCAACCGCGGTCGGCTGCGTACGTGCCATTAAACTTGGCTATGCCATGGCCACCCCACACTAGCTTTGTGTCCCATCTTGGCCACCCCAGTAAAAATATCCTGGATATGCCACTGATGGATATACACCCGCATGGTCTGAGATATATTTTACCCCTATTTGACATTTGAAAATTTTGTGTCTTTCTGAATGAAACATTAAAAAGTAATCAGCTCTTGAATGAACATTATGAGGGTGGGAGAAAAAGGTAAACTGCCTCATTGTTGGGTTTAATTCCCTCCAAACATCCATCATAGCTGCTTCAAGGAGAAGTTTCTTAACGGTGACTTTCTCAGGATTATTTCTTTCTGTTAAATTAGTCGAGTCGAGGGACTGTTGGAATTGTATCTTCCAGTCTCCACCACAGATAAGGACCCCACCAGTGTCTTCAGCAATTATATCCAATATTTTCCTCCATAAATGTTTTATCATTACCTGGGGGTCTATACACATTTAATAGTGTTACCTGCTTGTGGTCAATGTAACCTTTTACTAGAATGTATCTCCCCTCAGTGTCCTTTATCTGTTTGGAGATCTGGAACATAATTTTGTCAGAGATTAATATTATAACTCCTCTCTTTTGTCCATGTTTGTAAGATTAGTAATATGCTAATATATTTTCAAAAGCCAAATGTTTAAACTTTTCATGCTCTTTATCACTGAGGTGAGTCTCCTGCCAAAAAATAATGTGTTGCTTTTGTCTTATTTTTCTCAGACTCATTTTGGATTAATTTTTAATATTTCCAGACATTTCTCAAACCAGAGCTGCAGGCCCTGCTCGCCCTCCCTCGTACTCAGCACGGACAGGGTAGAACCAGTAGGATATTATTAAAGGATATTGTTGTTACATGGTAAGAATTTAAGTGGTGCTTCAAACTGATTACTAGACAGAACACTGCTATGTTCACTGTACAGAGCATGAAGCACTAACTCCTTGATAACTGTACAACAAACATGCTAGTGGTCTGTGTGTTCTAACCCTCTCTCTCCCGTGTTTTCGATCTGTCTACTGCTTAATAAAAGGTGTCCATGCCAGAAGAAAATCTTAAAAAAAAAAAAGATGCTGTTTGAAACCATCCCCATGTTCACTGGAGGAACCTGCAACCCTCAGTTCATGGTGTACCAGCTGAAGATGAAGATCCACACGTCGAACCCAAGAAGACAAGCTGATGCTGTTTGAGTTCCCGCAGCCGCTTCCTGTTTGTGGAGACATCATGGTGGAGTCCTTCCACAAGTAGAACAAGATGATGAGGACGGTGAAGCTGTACTTCACTAAGACGGTAGAAGAATTAGCTGACTGTGACGCCAGCAGCACGTTGGCCTCTGTGACACTGAACGTTAGCGACACCTGAGAGGGAGTGAGGGAGAGACGGAGGGAGAGAGAGAGAGACACAGACAGCAGGTCATTACTGTACCTGCACACATGACAAGACTACAGGTTGTTCCTGCACCTGTGATGGAGCTGCTCATACACATTCAAGGACAAGAGCCACTCACTGCCTCCATGTTGGCTGCAGCTCCACTCATGGATCAATAACAGCTTCTTGGGGAGCGACTGTACCCAATGATTCAGGCCCTTCAGCCAAATTTGGCTGGTAAAATTACTGGGATACTGCTGGAGATTGACAACTGGGAGCTGCTGTACATGCTGAAGGCTGCTGAAGAGATATTTGAGCTGTTTGAAAGAACGATAGCAGAGCAGAGCACATGACTGTGAGTGTTACTGTGATCTTTTGGTCTGCATTGGTAAATTTCACCCTGATATTTTAGTCATTAACTCTACTAATTCATGTGAAACCCTGAGTGGCTTGGCAGGGCAAAACAAGGGCAACAGTGGGTGATTGGGGTAAAGGAGCACAAGACAGCAGCACAGCAAGTGGCTGCCTTTGCCCCATCAGAGGAGGAGATGCATGTAAGTTCATCACATTTCCTGTCAGAACCTGTCAGAACATTAACCTTAATTTTTTCTCCTCTGCCAACAGTGGTTTGATGTCTCCTACAGACTGGTGCAGCCACAACTCCTGAGACCCACCAGGAATTGCAAGAGGGATGTGAAATGGAAACATTTGAACAGTTGTGATAATCTGGGCCTACCTGCTGCACCGGGGCAAGTTCCAGGAGGCGCTGGGCTTCTACAGAGAGGTCCTGACACGAGACAAGAAGTGTGTGACCATCCCCAGTCAGCGGCACTGTGTCATCTACTACAGCTTCCTGCTGAGGAACCAGCTGCTGTACAAACCCGTCGCTCTGCTCTTCCACAAGATGCTGTTTGAAACCATCCCCATGTTTACTGGAGGAACCTGCAAACCCTGCAAGTCCTGCCACAAGATGAACAAGATAATGAAGAAGATGAAGTGGAGGACAAGCTCAAAGGTGCAGGCACTGATGGGAAACCTCCTCAGGCCGCGATGTGAAGTTCATTGTGAAAGACTCAGTAGAGGAGAAGATGGTGGAGATCCAGAGGGGGAAGCAGGACCTGGTGGAGAAGGCTTTTGGCTCCAAGAACAATGACAGGAAAACATCTTGCATCAATGACATCAAGGCTCTGATGGAGCTATAGATGTCTGACAATGGGCCTGAGCTAATGTGTCAACAGTGCAACAAGACAAACCTTGAACCATTACAACAGTTGACTGTGTTCTCTATTGTTGTCTCAGTTCATATCTGAGAGTTTTTGCACACATTGTTAATGTTTGCTTCCTACTTTGAATTTGATATTTTGCTTTCATAGTTTATCATTTTTGTTCTATTTTGATTCCAGCTGTTTTATTAAAATTTTGATAAGTAGTTTTGTAAGTTTAATTGTTCTAAGTAGTTGCCATTATTTGTTTTGCTTTTAGTCCAGACATATATTTATGGATCGCCAACACATTCAGCACACAAACGAGTGCTTTGGCAGTATGTACAGTGTTACCTCATGCCAATAAAGCCAGTTGAATTGAGAGAGAGACTGAGAGACTGGCTGACTCTGTTTCCAGCACTAAGACTGTATCTGACTGTCCATCCACACTTGACACCCAGCAGAGGCTGGATAGTACAAACACTCCCACTGGCACAGTTGATGTTTTGATTTTGTTTACATTTTTTTTTTTGTTTTTTAAAATGTCACTTTTCAAGTTGTCTATTTTCCTTTGTACTAATTAAAAGTTAAGTTACATGCTATGAGGAAGTGTATGCCATATGATTGATCTTAATCTGTGAGAAGTTGAGATAATGGCAAACATGGTGTTTTACAGGAGGGCTAATGTTACGTTAGCTCTGTAAGGGAGCGGATGCTCTGTAACTTTGCAAGGGTACATCGCAGAGGGTTACGGCCTATGAAACTGTCAGGTCTGAAATCACGTAGTGGAGGACGAACCTTACGTAACCTTACGTAACCTTACGTAACCTCCGTATGGTGTGCCTTTTTCCTGCGAGGTCATTGAGCAGAGTTAGAGCCAATCAAATTTGTGCAAAATGTGTGCATTGCAGAGAGATGTGCAGGTTAATACACTGATTAGTTTGAATTCATGTCAGCTAAGGATGAGAATATTAAGGTTTGTTGTACACTGTGTGCTGGTGACAAAGTACTATCAATCCTCAAAAACAAATTTGAAGTGGCAGCATGACTGAATGTAACCAGGGGCGGACTGGCCATCTGTGTGTTCTGGAGAATCACAGAACGGTCGGTACTCCAGGATGGCTGGTGGCCGCCACAAAGTCATCACCAGTGTTTTTTTGTTTTGGTTTTTTTCGTTGTTTTGTCCGGTGGGTGGCAACAATCCGTCTTTAAGTTACATGCCAGCCGGCAGCCGCCCGTGCACACCAGCAGTGACGGACTGGAATTTGGGCAGATGCCAGAGCCCTCGTGGGCCGTTTGGGCCGGCCGGCCGACCAATGAGAGCGTGGCATGACCGTCGCAGCTATGTGGCATCAAGAACATTTCTCTCGCCCCCTTTTAAAGTGTCAATAATGAGCTTCATCTAAATTACAGACAAATCTTTCCAATTTCTTCACACTGGTATTTATTTTATCTTATCAGTATTTATATGCCACATATGCGTCTCTATATCAGTACACAGTGTACCAGAGCATGTGAGCGCAGCTGAGCGGCGAGAATTTCTGCTCCCTGCTTTCGTGGGTGTTCGCTGCTTCGCTCCATCGCTCAAAGTTATACCAGACAGCTCCGCTCAAACAGCGCTCTCCGCTCACCTAAAATTTCATTCAGCTCCGGTGAAATCGCTCCACGCTCGCTCAAATTTAAAAGAGGGAGCAATTCCTGACGTTTTCCACTGAACTACGGCTGGGACACACTGCCCGATGTGGCCTAAACTGACATGCAGCGGCTCTGTTGCTGGAGAGAGCCTGTCGATTGAAACCCTTTTCAGTTTGTAAAGAACAGTAGATTGTTTTGGGCTGCTGTGTTCTGTCTGTTTGAGCCAGTGGATGGCCTTGTACTGCCATCTAGTGGCCAGTCTTGGAACTGGAGCGAAAAGGAACCATCGCTCTGGCCTTTGGATTAAAACCCGCTCTGCGCTCCGACTATATTTCGCACGCTCCGCTCACATGCCCTGCAGTGTACAGTCACAAACTTTTACATCAGTCTGCATTGTTTTGTGGTGAAGTGTCTGCTTCAGATGTTTAAAAACGTGCATGGTTTGAAATAAAACAAATCTACCTACATTTTTTAAATTTGATTGTTTGTCTGCAAAAGTTAAAATGGTAAGACGGTAAGACATGTTTTTGTTATGGAGAGGCTGGCTCTGATGATTTATTCATTTTTTTATGCGTTGGGGTTGTGCATTGATATGTCAAAAGTGCATGTTCTTTCTGTGCGTCAAAAGTTCCATCTGCAAGTTGCCCCCGATAAATAAAATACCTGATCAGTACATGTTGCCCAGAAACACATCGTCGTTATCAAGTAAGGAGTTGTTCATACCTTTGGTGGTGACGTACATCAAGGACTTCTGTGAGAAGCTGTTTCCTGCACATGATCAGGGTGCCAACATACAGTATATTTATATGTATATCATTTTGAGCCAGAGGTTTTCTAAATAGTGCTTGAAGCTGAGGTTTTGTGTTGAATGTTTCAGAAAATGGAGCACGATTTCAGAAACTGTGTTTTAGCGATTGAGAAAAACTGCAATAACTGTCGCTGGCAGCGCTCTTATTTTGAAAACATGTAAACCACGTCCTTCCGGTTCAAAGGATGAACCAGTCCAATCAGCGATGATTCCTGACGCCCGAGGGTACCTACCTCTTCCTGTTTGGTTAATGTTGTTGTGTTTTCTGATTTATGATTGTGTTTACTGATTTGCGTTTGTTTTTTTAATGGGAAAATCAGGAAACGGAAAGTCCTCAAAAGTGACCCAATGTGGTTTCATCCATCTGAATTTCCTGGAGTGGTGGTGGGAGGAGGAGTGCCCTCAGCAGGAGGTTTGTGCCCCTGGTACTCCATTTAAAGGTTTGTGCCCCTGGTACTCCGTTTTGAGTCCATTGACTCTGAGTGAGAGTGGGGCTTGCTGAAGGCTCCTGTGGGGCTGTGGCACAGAAGCCAACGTCAGTAAATAGAAGGTGGAAAGCCGTAATTTCTAGATGTCCTTTTCAAGCAACCTTGCAATCATGGTCCATGGCTCTTGACTCCCCCTGCTGGTCAAATCGTAGAATGCAGATTTTTGAAAAGCCGTAAGCAAAACTAGTAAATGCATAACATGGCCTGACAACCTCTAATCAGGGTCCTGGCCTATAATGCTTGCAGGAAAGCTGCACAGGAGTCAAAAGAGGATGCCACTGGCCGCTTCCTGGCGTGGGATAAACCAGCTCAGTCCAGCTCACAGAGCCGCGTTCCCTGCTGTTTTAACGCCAAGGTGAGTCTCTGTTATTTTACTGTAATTTGGATTCTACAAGATTGTATTAGAACGTGTCATTCTTAATGATTGTGCTGTAATTTCAGACATGAGTACCTGCACAGGAAAGACCTCTACACCACCCTCCTCAGCCAACTCAACCAACCTGGTGGATCACAAGTAAGTCACATTTTAGTTGTCTTTTTCTTTCAGTGTGTAGAAACATGAAGTCTCTGTCAGATGTAGCTAAGAGATCATTTCCATCTCCCAGCCCTAATAACATTATACAACAGAAAGCGCCTGATTTCCTGTTTTTTTTTCCTGTAACATTCCTGTTACAGTGTGCACTGTTAGGGTTAGGGCTAGGGTTGTAAATATACCAGATTTAGCCAGAAGGCTAGTTTTCATCTGCAGTCCCTGACCAGATGTAACAATAGGCTCCCTAAAAGGCAAATAACAAGATTTAAAACAAAACAAAACAAAACAAAACAACACATCAACTAAGATAAGAACAACACTTTCTGATAAAACATTAATCATAACCACATATCCTGTAAGTATTTAATAGTTCACGGCATAAAATACATAAAGCATGCAGGACAAACAGTCAGTATCAGACAAATTCAAATAAAGGTAAAACTAGAGAGAGAATACAGAGAGGCATGCGCATCACATGCAGGCAGTAGCCCACCAGAGCAGACAGCACATGCACACAACAGCACAACATACAGCAACAGTGCATAAAAACAAAAACAAAACAAGAAAACAACAACATGTCTATCAGTCATAAACAAACAAAAACAAAACAAACAAACAAAAAACTAACCAAACAACAACACAAAAAACAAAACAAAACATGAAAACGAACCATATGGACGAGCTAAGCAAGCAGGACAAAATCACAGACACACTGACACAAGAAGGCAACAGCAGGGGGATCAGGTTCAGTGCTGGCAGGTCATATTATCAAAAAAACCACTGTTTCATATTGGAACTAAAGGACCGATACGTGTTTAGATCTCTGATACATGTTGGGATGTCGTTCCATTCTCGTGAGGCTGTGACAGAGAAGGCTGACTGACTAAAGGCACTTTTCCTAGACGGAATAATGCAGTCCCCCCTTGTGACTCCTCTTGTGATCCGACATGGATTTGTTCTAATGTTAACAAATTCTCTGAGTGGAGGAGTGGACAAGCCATGTATGATTTTGCAGAAAAGACATGCATTTTTGTGCTTAATCATGTTTTCCCAACTCAATAGATTGTATTTTATTAAAATTCACAGTGGTTGTGTGATTAGCCTGAGACCAGCTCGTCAAACAATAAAGATGTGAGGGGGATGCCGCCCCCCTTGTTAGCAAAATTACCAAAAAAGCATCCCCCTTGTTAACCTGCCATCAGTCTCCATCCCCTGGTAGCAGATAGTGTGTTTCAAATCACAAGCGGTGGCGATCAGCTCCAGCGCTCAGTGGACTCAAGCCGCGCACGGCTGCTTTGTGATCCAGCTGCCTGGATTATTTTTTGACGAAAGCCGAAACAAGCTGCACAGAGCAGATCGCGCCAACAGGAAGTCAGAGACACGAGAAAGGCATAGAGCATCCGGTCAATTATCACCCTGTACAGACTCCTGATTGTATAAGAATGAAAAAATGACCAGATCAACAAAAGTTTGCTATTCATGTCCTAAAACCAAAATGTTACTTTTGTTAGCATTTCTAAGTGTGTCATTTCAGAACATGGTGGCTTATGTTATGTTGCCAGTTGTCATTTTTTAGCTGCTGTATAGTTTAATCATCAATGAGGTGGCTGTTACATTTCCTGACACCAGCTGTTTTATCCTCCATTGAAACGCACTCTGCTGGGCAAACTGTGTCATTACACCAACTTTTAATTACCCCAAGCATGTTTTTCTGCATTATACTTTTTAAATATAAGGTTGTAAAACCTTATAAATCAGCTGATTAATCAGTATAGGCAAATTCTGATATTTTGGTCGGGCTCTGCTATTTTGCACAATGTTCATTGTGTGTCCTTCAAGGAATTTAGACGGCAAAATATTCCAAGGGGTCAGGTGGGTCATGTAATTTAAAAGAACCCTGCTTGTAGTGCATTGTGAGAAACATGAGAAAACCCTGCCTGAATAAACTCTGTCCACTGCATACAATTTAATGGTGTATTTACTCCTTACTTTAACACAGTTACAAAAAGACTACAGTTATGGTTAAGGCGTCCTTTGGGAGGTTTACATAGGTGTGTCGGGGCAGGTAAAAATTAACAAATCACCTACTGACTAGAGCCACCTGTTTATTGCATCTTGCACAAGTGCAGAATGAACATGCTACTGTGGAGCTGGCAGCACGTCTAAGCGATGTGTTCAGTGCAACTTTTCTGCCCAACGGGTCAGACAAGAAGCAACAGAGTAGTCGGAGAGTGGTCGGATAAGGCAGTTGGACATCTGGGCGGTGTGTGGGGGGCCTTTACCGTGACCTGCAATGTGCCACCTTATCTTTCTAAAACGGAGGCGTAATATTCCTTATTTTCCAAAAGCTGCCACTATAGGTGTAAAGATGTGACATGACATGAAGCATGAAGTTGGGCTGTGAACACAAAAAGTAAACACTCCTCCCCTGAAGCAGATAGAGACGATAACACCTTGACCTCCCCCACCATTTTCGACCTTCCCAAGTTGATTGGTGTCACTAAGTCTTTAGGACCTTTGGTTCCCCGAGTTATGGCCAATTCAAAAAATCAACGTTTGATAGGAACTATGTACAACAAACTAAATCTAACTATACCCACATCTAATTATCCCTATCTAACTCTAACCCCATCTAAACTAACTATGAACCATATACAACCTAACAACATCTAAATACAACTACCTAAATATATACAATTGAACTATTTACAAATACAAAAATATAAGGAGAATGTCGGCCGTGTTTAACTGATATCCCTGTTGATCGAGGTGAGAGAGTGTTGTCAGTAGGAAAAAGTACAAGAAGAGTCTTAGTTATGTTTCGTACTGACAGCACTCAGTAACCTCGATCAACAGGGACAAGGAGTAAAAATGACCGACGTTCTCCTTCAAGCAATCACTAGTTGAGTGACACGTTGTGCCTGATGCGGCAGTTGACCTTGTACTTCGACCTTCCTTCAGTGGAGGGTAAATAGGGGTTGGTGGGATGGGTAGGGTGGGGGTGAGAGTGGGGATGGGGTTAAGACCAATGAAACGGATCAGGTGTTTCACCCTCTGTTCCGACTGTTTGTCCAAAGCATTGGAGGCGAGACTCCCCTTGCTTGGCTGTTTATTCATGGGCCTACCTGAGGTGGGATGACACTGGGAGGGAGGGAGGAAGGTAGGGTGGGTGTAGTTTTGGATGATGGAGAGGATGATGGTGAGGGTTTAGGTTAAATAACAACGTAAAAACCTCAAGCTTCTTGGTGTAGGCCATCACTGCTTCAGTGAAATGTTGCGCCTCATGGGGCAATTCACCTTGACCTTTGCACTCACCTTGAAAAAGAAAGTGCCTAATTCATGTGTCAGAGGCAGAGGCAAAATGTGTCTTCCAGAAAGTGTTTAGGAGCACGTTTCAGGCCATTTGGAATCCATCTAGACATATAAAAAAGTTACATTTTTCTGAAATTTGCTGAAATTTGGTGAAGTGTGAGAGGCAAAAGTTAGTGTGCAGAAACTGTTTAGGAGCATGTTTGGGCCATTTGGAGTCGCTCTGTACGTATAACAAAAGTTGAAATTTTCCAATTTTTGGGTGACATTTCTAAAGTGTGAGAGTTTGGGTTCAGGCACATTCCCCGACTGGTTGAGTTCAGTAAACATGGCATGGCCAGGATTTAAGTAAAATGTCTATACAAATCAAGTGCAAGGCAAGTATGCCATTTGTCACACATCTATTGGACTCTTTAGTCTGGCATCGGTGATGCTAGGCAACTGGGCATTACCTAGGATCACCGATGCACTCAAGCCTCCACGCCCCGTCAAGGCAGAGTCCATGTGGAGGAACCTAACTAACAAGAACTATGTACAACAAACTAAATCTAACTATACCCACATCTAAACTAGCCCTATCTAACTCTAACCCCATCTAAACTAACCCTAAAGAACTATATACAACCTATTTAACTATATACAACCTAACAACATCTAAACACAACTACCTAAATATATACAATTTAACTATTTACAAAATACAAAAAATATAAGGAGAACGTCGGCCGTGTTTAACTCATATCCCTGTTGATTGTGGTGAGAGAGTGCTGTCAGTAGGAAAAAGTACAAGAAGAGTCTTAGTAATGTTTCCTACTGACAGCACTCAGTAACCTCGATCAACAGGGACAACGAGTGAAAACGGCCGACATTTCTCCTTCTCTTCACACATACATACATACATACATACATACATATATATATATATATATATATATATATATATACACACAATGTCCTGCTTCACCCAGAGATTCACAGCAGCTAAACTCTTTCTGACATTTATCCAAGGACACAGGCTGGAGTTGTGACAGGATCGCATTTATTGCCAGAAATTGTGAAACTGAAACAAATACACAAAAGGTTCAATTACCACAAGGCAAATAACACAAGTCTACATGTAGCCTGCTAACGGAGGTAGCGGAGCTAACACACACAGATCTACGTGCAGAGTCCGCGATCACATCTCGCTCGTTAATTAACAAACTATGATAAACTTACAGAAGCGTTTGCAATCTACTAATGGAAAATAATGTTTACTTACTCATATTGCCACTACAAAGGGGTAAACAAACGTGAGGACGGAGAAATCTCTTGCTACGGAGCCGGTAAAAAAAACAACAACCTCCGGTTCGCCTATATCACTTCCTGTAAAACCCTTTCACGCAAAAAACACATGAATGAAACTACTGCGCCGTCTACTGGTAGTAAAATGCAACTGCAAGTAAAAATGTACACAGTTCCATAACACACAAAACAAACAAACAAAAAACTAACCAAACAACAACAACAAAAAACATGAAAACGAACCATATGGACGAGCCAAGCAAGCAGGACAAAATCACAGACACACTGACACAAGAAGGCAACAGCAGGGGAATGTATATATATGTAATATAAATGTTTTAAACACACTGTTTTTATTCTGTTGTTGTTATTAACTGATTGTGTCATTGTTTCACCTATTGTCTTTTGCACACCATCACATCATATGATACATGCGCGTCTTAAAGGAAGATGTAAAGAAACAAAGTGGACTGGACTGGGGACTGGAAGTGAGTTGTTCAACTTCCTGTATTTACATTTTAATGATATAGTTTTCATTTCAGTTATGGAAAAGTCTTTTGCCCACTGGACCAGGGAATGTTAGGAGCTCTTGAGGGAAAGCATGCTCCAGTCTTCAGGCTAAAGAGAAAGGCTGAGCAGGACACTCAGCTTAGTTACCAAGAAGGACCTTAATACACATAACACATGCACACTGTACAAGGATAACAATTGGATAGTGTTATGAGTATTTAATTTCTAACATGTCCTTTATGTGATAAGACTTATATACCACAGATGTGGAGTCTCTGGAATGGGTGCAGTGCAAATGTGCAAGGACTGGCTGCACAAGGATTGTGCTGGAAAGTGCGATAATCTCACCAAACATTCATTCAACTGTGGATGCACCGATGTGGATGACAGACCAAAGTATCACTAGTTCAATATCTCTATGTGGTGTCACGCAAAAATACAGAAGCAAAGGGCAGGAAAAGACGATCACTTGACTGACATACTAAGTCTGCACTTTTCAAAGAGAGGCAACGTTTCTGCCCAGAAATCTATAGTGTAGCCACCGTCCCATTTGTCTGGGGAGAACCCTGAGAGGCTAACAGCTTTGAGCCACAAGCATTACAATCATATTTTCATCACAACATGCCTAGCTGAATTATCTTCCTGTGTATAAATCTTGGAGATGATGGAACAAACAGTTTTCGAGTCACAGTAGCTGAGTAATAACAGTTTTTTGCAGTAGCTGCTGCAGTCCTCATGTTTTTCATCATCTTTATCTGCAGGATTAATGGCTGCAGTTGAGCGGGAGGAGGGAGGAGGGATTCTTGCACTTTGTTCCATGGATCACATCAAGGTAACTTTTGAATAGACTGTTTGTAAGCAATTCCATTCTCTAACAGTGATTATATGTTCACCTTTACTCTTTGGTTTTCAGAGCTTGTATCATGGTCTACTCAATGGAATGATCCGTTCCAATAGGATGTTCCTATGGCAGCACCCATCCACCTCAGTTCATTTAATAGCAGCACTTCAAACTGAGGGACCCCTGAAAACCTTAGTGACCAGCGAGGAAATGAAAATTGTCATCAGGTCTCAGTGTTTTTCTTCCCCACCATAGATATGACATATGAAAGATGAATTTATTGATTTGTGCTTTTCTTTCACATAGATCTTTGAGCTACCTGAGGGTCATTGAGCGTCATCCACAGCTGAAGGAGCGCGGATAACATAAACACAGTGAGATGTTCACTGTACAGCTTTTTTTACAGCTGGATCAAACCCCCTGTGTCTCCACAGATACATTCTGTTGGAGAGAACCTTGCCCACTTAGTAGTTTTTTCTCCAAATCCTGCTAGAATGTCAGACTCGTATATTTACAGTTAGATTAAGGTTTCACGCGGCTGCAATGGTACGTACAAACAGGGAACGGCTTTTATGTGACAAAACTAGTACAGCTCACTGCAACAAGTTCACATTACGCCAGGCCTGATATGTTCTTACCTTTATCATCTCCATCGGACAGAATGTCATCTGCCTCAAACACGTGCCTCCATGATGGTTGTCTCTGTTTTAGACAAAGCATTGCCAAAATTTGACCAAAAACTTCTACTTTTTTTACTTTTGACATTCATACACTTTAAATTACCAAATATATGTAATTAATTAATAATACTAGGTATATATAACTATTCTGATGCTCTGACTAGGCTATAATCAGATATCAGGCTAGTCCGCGTGCTAACAATCTCTTGTGTAAATAGCTTTCTATATGTCTTATAAAGAAAAAGTACTGAAGTGTTGTTTACTGTAATTTGCAAATGTTTATGTTCTCCATAAGATTCCTGCTCCTGTGAACCCACAATGATGTGAAATATATTCATCTTTAATATTTAAATGTAAAGGAACTGAAAATGACTGTACACATAATGGTAATTCATCCTCATCCTCTTATCAAACTAATATGCTAGATTTCAATGGCTGCCGTGGGTCTTTTATGAGATTATTCTTACACATTTTGCACAATGTCGCATCCACAAAAGAAGTCTTTGGATTCCAGTCACCCTCCACACCAGCACACTTAAAATGCAGCCAGTTTTTACAAACTGTGCATTGCACCCATGTGTATGTCTGATGTGCTCATGGAAAACCACTGGTGAAAAAACAGAAGTGGGAAAGCTCTCACCAGTATTCCACAAACAACGTGTACAATCAAGTTTGTCCATTTTCAAATATTCCAACAAAGTGTTGTTACATTAATCATAAGTGACTGAACAATAAATAACCTTGTCCACTGTGCTATGTGTAAAATCCTACAAACTACAGATGAGTTGTCATGTTTTTCATCTACACATCTGGTTGTACCAGTTGCTCGCTGGAACAGGCATTACTTTATCTTCCAGGCCAGAGCAATGGCTGCTGGAGTTTTCTCTCTTTGGCATCTGCTTCCTGCAGCTTTGCTTCTTTTTCTTCCCTACCCTAGTAACAGGTCTCTTTGTCAGCGGAAGAAGTCCCTGTATAATCAAAGACCTTTGCTCGTACAACCATTTCTGTAATACCTCGTCTATAGATCTTGATATATCGAGACAAACAGGTTAGTCTAACCTCAGCATGCAGGTTCTTCTGATCATCTGGGTGGCATGGTGCAGACGCAGAGTCCTACACTGGTTCAGGGTTAGGGCCTCCACAGTAACCTCCAGATTAGTAACTTCATTTTCAGCTGCCTATTTGGTAACAAAACAAATGAACCCACAGACCACACATGTACTGTACAGAGAGAGAAGAAGCTCACAGAACTGGCTACAGAACACATGAAAACCCCACAGCTGACTGAGTCCTGCTGCTTCCACTGTGAAGGATATTTGACACTCCAACCTTGGAGGCCACCAGATAGTCTGAAGACATTTCTACAAAGGAAGAAGGTGGCCATTGTTTAGTATTACCATACTGTCAAATACATTTCTAATAAATGATAGATGTTGTATGAAATTCTACTGTCCCTTTACCTGAGGAGCTCCATGTCATTGTCTTTGATACGTGTGTGAGCCGTCAGTGAGTCGTATATCCTAATTTCTTTGACTTTGAAGTCAAACACCTACAACAACAAATGTGTCATTACTACATATAAAATGCATAACAAAGTTTTAGCTCAACTGATATAAGTTTATATGTAGGTCATGGTATAGGTTATGGCTTTTGGTGTTTCAGCATCATTTAATGTAGGTTGATGAACAAATGCATGTTGGCCAAAAATGTCACACTGAAATATTCACCTGTCCAATTCCATTAAAGTCAAACAATAAAATAAAACCTTGAATGTTTTATGGTGGATCACCCAAAGGATGAAGTGGTTCCCTGTCTCTGGAGTTGAATGACCCACTATTCTTGGAAGGAAGATCTTGTCTGTGACCTATAGCATAACAATAACATCAGGTGGGACAACACATTCCATGTTAATGTCAGATGTGTTTTGTTAATTTCTACAATATTTCTTCTATTATGCAAATAAAAAAAGGACCTACAGGAATGTGCTTCACAAGAACATCACTGACAGCTTAACTGTTTCGCCATTCGCTGTGCCACAAAATGTAGTCATACTGACCCAATGAACCAGACTAAAACAGAAAACATTGCATGTATTTTAGTAAACCTTGCTCAGACATTAAACATTATACGGGGAAGGAGGAAATGAAACTCTATTACCATGTGTTCTTGAGCCAGCTGTGCATAATATTTCATTTCATTTCATTCTATTATTTATCTTCTCTTTCATTGTCAGTCAGCCATGGCATACTCAGTGAAGACTGTCCCAACAACTCTGGTGGGCAAACACTTCGAAGGTCCTTTATCGACAAAGGAAATCTTCTCAGGCAATTAGTCAGGGGTTGATTTTCATCCCGAGACCCAGTGAAGACTTCCTTCAGTTTTGCCTTAATAAACACATTGTAATAGAACAGGAAATGTTAACACCTATAACTTATGGCGTCATTTAAGACCAAAGGAAAATAAGTTTGATTACCTTGTCTTTATCCCCAACAGCATATGATTGTGCTACAAATGAGGATTGCACAATGTTTCCAGGTTGGGAACCTACAAGGGCAGACTGAAGACCTTCTCCGTTAAAAAAAAAAAAAAATAAAAATTAAATGAAAAGCAGGTTTATATTGTTACAACATATGTTGTTGACCCCTGTTTGGGTCACACCAACAGGAAGTACAGACGGTTGTACATTCTTAACATTTTATCACTCTGTCTACTTTTATATTATTATCAATTAGTCTGTAATATCAGATACTGACCAAACTTACCGGCAGACTGGAGTCCCAGCATCCCATGCAGGCCAATGCACAACTGTGTACTGCACAACGCCTCCATTTCTGCCTTAAAACCCCTGTTGATCTTGTCATTATGCAGATCAAATCACCCTCACAGTTTGTTTGAAGTGTGCCTTGTTCATCTGGCACAGTGAGTACCGTACAGATGCAAGTTCACGACTGAACTGCTCAGCAACTGAAGAGTTTACTTCTGAGTTTCACCTGGTGGGACAGATGTTGAGGCTTCTCAGCTTCTCTGGACATTTTGGATTTTTTTGATGAAACCTGTGGTACAGGGAGTATCTCTCACTTGTCCCTGTTATTGGATGTCTCCCTGACATGCTGTGACTCTCTGGCAGTGGTGGGAATGGGGATCTCGGGTTCTTAACCCACTGCATATCAACCTTGAATTCCTTCTTGGCTGCCAGTTTAATACTGTCAATGGTTGGGGCACACAGTCTTCCATCGTGCAGTTGGAAAAACAACTGTATGATTGTATGATTGTGTGGCGAGCAACCTGTCCAGCTACATCAGAAATGTAACAGGTGGGAAAGTGTTTGAAACTTAGCAGCCCATCTGTGTGGTCTCTTGCTGACTCCGTCCAAAAGAGAAAGCTGAGGTAGTACACAACACCATGTACACAGGAAAAATGAAGGACTCCACCTGAAGGAAAAAACAAACAAACACATGGAACACCATATTAATGTTATTTGAAGGTAACAATGAAACAGGAAATTCATTACCCAAGGTATGACTTACCACCAGCTTTCTGTAGCTTCACAAAAAGCTTTGGGTAAACATCCTAAAGTTCAATAGTTCCTGAAGCCTGTTCAGCAGAGGACACACCTAGTGTGTAACA
Source organism: Acanthopagrus latus (assembly GCF_904848185.1). NCBI lineage: Eukaryota > Metazoa > Chordata > Actinopteri > Spariformes > Sparidae > Acanthopagrus > Acanthopagrus latus. The sequence continues at coordinate 80,298 of NW_023504053.1, forward strand.
AGCCTCCAGAAGTTCTTTTTTTCCTGAGGCTGCAAAAGACCCATTTACATCATATGAAGCACCCAATACATCATGTAACATCTTGTACTAAACACACACACACACACAAAGGTTATGAGGACTGGAAACACTGCATAAAGGACTCATGATTTTAACCCTTTAAATGTCAGCTTGTTGACGTGCTGCGACAGACACTGAAATCCATATCGAGAGCACAAGCTCACTGGAAAGCTGTAAAAACCATATTTTTGGATAACATTGCAAATAGACCATAAATGCATGAGACTGGTCATATTAGGTGTTCATCCTGCACTTAGGACATCAAAATTTTATTTTTTACCTTTTACCAGATGTGTGTGTGTGCGCACGTGTCTGTGTGTGGGACCAATACTGTAGCTGTAGGTCGCTAGTTCAAATCCCGGCTCCGGGCAAGGCTGAGCTGCATGTTGAAGTGTATTTGAGCAAGATACTGAACCCCACATTGCTCATCAGTGAGGGCCCTGTGATGAGCTGGTGACTTGTCCAGGGAGTACCCTGGAGTACCCTCGCCCTGAGACAAGGCTGGGATTGGCTCCAGCAGCAACACCCTGTGACCCCATGGAAAGGGATAAGTGGTTACGGACCATGACATATATATATTAATATATATATTTATATATATATATGTGTACATAACTAATCACTTTACTTTATTATTATCAAAGGTTTTTATGTCTGCCTTACCACCAAACCTGACAGCAGAAGCTCACACAGTGGCAGTGTTAGGAACACACGATTGTTAAAGTTGTGGAATTCAGATGAATATTCTTGGAACCTCACAACGTTTGAACATACTCGGCACGCTTTTATAGAAACAGAGACACCTTTTGGTTGAAAGAATTGTAAGAAATCAGTGAAACTGTATTACATAAACAAAAACCTTCAATTGATGCCAGATATGAATATAATATAATGATGAAGTTAAACATGCTAAACTATAGAGTTACTTTTTCATTGACTTACCTTTTTTTACATAATTCATCCCATACACCATAGGTTGGGTGGTCACTACTTTAGAGGGATTAAGTGCTGGAGGGGTGGGCCCTGGACAGTAGGGGCAGGTGTTCTCAGAGGGTACAAAACATGGTGGTGGTTGTTCCTCCTGAGTCCTCAGCTTCACCGGTAGGTCCTGCAGGCATGGGATGCACTTTTGTGCTGTTAGGAAATCTGTCATTACACAGATTTTTTGTGCATTTATGTTGTGTGTGTCACAGGTGATGCTGCTTTCCAGCATGTGACTTTCCAAGTCATCAGTGTCATCCACTTGGATGTCAGAGGTGGCTGCTAGGGTGCCTGGGGACTCCTGGAAAATCCACCACATTCCCATCATACGATGGATGCAACGATGAGATCTTCCGGTTCCTTGACATAGACAGTTCCACTGCCCGGCCACTGAATCAAATGTGACCCTGGTCCGCCCAAACTGACACCAGTTGTGGTTTCATTGGTGGATACTGAAAAAAGTGCCAATGTTGGGAGTGTTCACCATTTTCCACCGGGAAAACACTGTCAACTCCACACTTTATTGCAGCAGTGTTCAGTTCTGCACATTTGTCACCCCACTCAGAGGACAACAGCCCTCTGCTCAGCATGTCCTGTAGTGACGTACTTGTGAGGACTGCAGACTTGATGTATGGTTTTGCCTTAGATGTCCTTTCAAGATGTCAGCACTCCTTTCCTGGGTTTCAAGAGGACCATGCTATTTGCATACATTTTCTGCAGTTTGGTACTTCACAGTCTATTTTTTGTAAACTTGTGGATTTTATAACATGAATGGGGACCAGGGGACTATGGTCGTATTTGGGGGAGACATAAATTCCACACCATGGGTGTGCAGTCAATGTCATGAACAACTCTAATGTGACGCTTGAGGTTTTTCTGGGCACTTAAACAGCTGTACAGTGTGGACATGCAAAATGTCCAGGCTTGGACTTCACAAAGTGTTCCTCTGTTGACTCATCTGTCATGTTCTCTGCTTTTATTTGGTAGTGGTGCTTCCCTTCTCTGCAAAAGCAAAAACAGCTGTTACAGTAAAACACTGATAAGAGTTACAGCCATACTCAAAATACAGTACCTTTGCCCTGCACAGATGGCATATGGGTGGCTCTGTAGGTGTGGGTTATGGGCTGGACTGACACGACTCTCTAGAGTTCATGTTTGCCACACAATGGGAACTGCAATTTATGACATTGCAGGTGAAAGCACAACACTATTCTTACTTAACATTCAAGACCTTTTTTGACCGTTCTTGAGAATCAAAAAACAAAAAGCAAAATTGAAACGCTAATAATTAGGGCCATGTATTACCTTTTCTCTTCTGTGATTCAATACCTGCAGGAGATAGACATTGTGAAGATGTAGAACACATTAGGATTATATAGGTTATACAATCAAATTTTACATTTCTAAAACTAAAACATGCACCCCAAAATCAAAAAAATAAAACAAAATGAATTCACTACTGTTAATACAAATCAGTATTTTTCCCCTTATGGAGTATTGATTTATACTTGTTTTAAGAATACGCAGCATTCCAGTAAAAACTGTGTGCTCCTCACCACTGTATAGGCTCATACTACTACTGATTACCTGTTATTTTGAAACAACGTTTGATGATCACTACATGAACAGAACCTATACTCCACCCTGGTGTTCAGAGTGAGCTATATACAAACACATTTAATAGTCAAATTCAGATGGCTCATACAGTGCTTTATTACCTAAAGAGAACACCTGGTAATAAAATGTAGTACTATCGTTGACTGTTAATCTCACATGGTCAGTTGTTTCTATTGTTTTTCTGAATGCTTCAAATCAAATTCATGAAATTACTAGTATTTTATTATTCACTTTGCATCTAACCAACCAGTTTGCTTGGTTTTACTCTTACACATGAGACACTGTCAATTACACCATACAAAGATCATCCCTCCATGCTTGTCCATCCCACTGCTGACTTTGTTTTAAAAGAAAAATCTCCCTCTCATTTTTGGGAATTTGCCTACATTTCAAAATAAGATGGTGATGTTGTTTGACATCAACATTAAATGTTTGTAGATGCCACAGCAGAACACCTACCATGTATGGCTTTTAAATGCTTTATAAATCCAGTTGCCCATGATAAAGCTCTAAAATGACATAATGGCCAATGGTAGTGGCTTCTGGACTTTTGCTTGCTGTCCTTGCAGGAGCAGGCCACCACACATTTCTCTGAAAAACAAATTCAAGACATTGGTAAAATGCTTTACTTTCTGCAAATTAAAACAAATTAATTACACAATCTGCCCTTCAATACCTCATCTATATTCCATACCTTCATTGTTTAAAACAAAATCAACTGCATCTTTCAGATGCTTTTTCAGGAGGTGTTCCTTATTTGCCAGTTCCTTTTCAGCGCAGCCCAACAATGAGGGAACGTCAGAGAACGTCTGATGTGAACCTGTGAAGAACAGTAACAGTGTCGGTTACTAACCCACCCCTCCCCCATCACTTCAGCTTTACAACGTTACAATTACCATTTAAAGTTTATATTGCTGGAATATTTACTCACTGTATTAAATAGCACTATGTTCTTTCATGTATAGCCTTCTTGTAAAATGCTGGTTTATTCTGCATCAGAATGAAATAGCTACTATTTGTTTCTCACCTTCCATTTTCAATCGGCTAATCGTGAGGGGCAGAAAACAGACGGAGCAGCAACTTAAGTCTCTGTGGATATATTAAAGTGAATGGTCAACAAGAAATGACAATAAATGAATGAATAGCCTGTGTGTGTGTGTGTGTATATGCATGTTTGTAAGTCCTCTCCACAATGGAGACCATTTTCATAGAGATTTCATAATGATGATGATCATTTCAGCTAATTGTCTCAGGGGCATAAATGCAGCCTTTATGGTTACAAGAAATAATTAGTGCAACAATTCCAATTTGAGACCAGAGATATGTTAATATAGCTGTTTCATTAAGCTCTTCAAACCATCCTGTCTCTCTCACCTTCTCTACTGCCACAAACATCCTGTTTTTGTTGCTGATCATATATATACGGTAGTTTGTCTTTGGATAAGGGCCTGTTAAATAAAAGTTGAAACAAAAGTTTGATAGATTTACATTCAGAAATCATTTGACTGATAGTACAAAAAAATGACTATTTTATTTTCATGTTTGCAATCTTTTACTTTGGCAGATATGAAGCATCCATTTCTTATCAAGCCACATGTGAAATAACGGAGCATTACGACTGTATGGGGTGAGATGAATTGGTTTTTGTTTTTCAGTTATGGGAGTCTCACCAGTGTCAAAGGTTTTAAAAAAAGAAACATTTTGCCTTTTCTCTTGCAGTTCACACCTGGTTTTGTGTATTAATGTTTTTTTTCCACAACTTCACTCTGGAATACAACCCATTTGAAGTTTTACTTTTGATTTATCTGTAGGTGATGGTTAAATATATTATATTTGATGTCACACATTCTTTCATCCTTTTCAGCATTTACAAGTCAAGGCTTTCTCATAATACCTGAAAAACGACTAAGACTAAGACTCAGACTAAATAAAAACTAAACTGAAACTACTAAATCATTTGTTTGAACTAACTAAAACTGAACGTATATTTTAAAAAAGCAAACTGAAAAACTAAATGAAATAAAAACTAATGAAAATTTCAAAACTATAATAACCTTCAATCCAAGTGAAGGTGATGTGGTAATCAAGAGGTTTGGAGGCACTCACTCACAGGACAATGAGGAGTGAGCAGTGTGTGAGAGAAATGTGTCTGTGCTGCCTGCATTGAGGGCTGTGGACTAATTATGTGATGAAATGCAGGTTAAAATGTAAAGTGTTGAATAAGTTCTGTGATGAGTTAAGTTGAAATGTTTTTTATTTAATATCAAGTGGGTTGAAAACACAGTTAATGACATGGTGTATTTTTTAAAAAGTATTCAAGCTAAAAGTAATTTGACAAATAATGATGTGTGTATTTATGGAATTAAAAGCTGATGAAGTTTGCGAGGTTAAAATCATCATCAGACACTGCTTTAAAATGTATTTAATTCGTTCTGGGTGTTTCTTGGGTTACATTTTTCTTGACCTTCTATCTGTATTTGTGTTTAAGGTTTTTTACCTGGTATTGGACATGGCAACTTTCAAATAACAAGAAAGAAAGCTGAATCTTGGTCACTGAGTGAATTCCAGTCCAATCTTCTGATGCAAGCAGCCTTTTCAAGTGGGGCAAGCTGCACTTTACACCTCATAAGAGTGAGGACCACTTGACAATATGCATTGATTAACTATTAAAAGGTGTTAATTACAACGTTGCTAACACCATATCAACACGCATGTTTATGCACACGCATGCACGCACATTGATAGAGGCATCCCAGGACACCACATTAAAGAAGATGGTGCTTGCAACAAAAGACTTATATAAGATCTGGAGAATCCGGTTAAAAACATTAAAGGACCTGAGCCTCCTCGAGAAAAGCTCAGGC
>NW_023504054.1:0-83611 GCF_904848185.1 Acanthopagrus latus
TGGTCTGGGTGTATCTAGGGGATGATGCCGTTTGCGGGCGGCTGCGTCAGCAGTTATAAAACGATTATTAGCCTAAAACATTGAAATATGCCAATTCTGATATGTTCATATACTTAAAACGGCCAGAGCAACCTAACGCAGACAAGTCAGCGTACCGTTTTAAGGTGATATGCCATGTTTGTAGTCAAGCTGTGCTATACACTGTTGTTTGCAAACTTTGCATTCGACTTTTTTTTTTCTTTTTCTATTTTTTATAAAATGCTGCCACACTGCTGATGTCTTTGACATGGTTGAATAGGACTGACTGTAAATGAAACACTTAAAAATAGATAGATATTTAACAAACCACCAGACCTAGGCCTTTAATATGTTCTTCAATCTGTTTGTCTGTAGTGGGTTGGGCTAATCCAAAATAGTGAAAACAAGGGGGGTGTTCTGAAGCCACACTGTGACCTGTGAAAGAGGGGTGCTCTGAAAACACCCTCATTAGCACATGGCACTTTTCCTCCCGATAAAGTCAAATGCCATATGCAGGACACGCAGCACTGGGATGGAGATGACCCGCTGTGTGTTTAAGCACTGCCGTAGCAGCATGTAATCAACACACCAAAAATCGACCAATCAGAATTTTGGTCGAGCCAGAACGTATTGACCAGTCGACTAGGAGATTACAGCCCTAGATAATTTCACATTTTTGTCTTTTTAAAAAGAACTTCATAACTACAAGCTAATAAGCGAAGATGGGTGACGTAATATTTAATAGTTCTAAGAAAGAACATTTTTTCTTCTCTTGGAAACCTTATACAAAATGTTTTTCATGCTGCTCTTGTCCTCCTTCCTCCTCTGTGTTTTTTGGCAGAACCAACGGTGAAGTTGCATGACATCACCTGCTGCATCAGAATATGTAAATGCTGTGCTTAAAGGGCAACTCCACCACTTTTCTTGAGGAGCATATGTGAAAAGAGAAGTGTAAAGCCTTTTGTGGCTCCAGAAGAGGCTATATGTAATCTGATAAATTGCCATGTCACTCAGTAGCTAAGTTGCATTGTGGGTAATCTTGGTGCGGAAAGGGAAGAATATGTGGCATAAAAAAAGTGATATCTCTGTTTTTGCTGTATCCATTTTGATCATTTGTTTTTTTAATCATCCGCAATGAGTTCAATACTATTCCAGCTTTAGAGCCATTGAGTGACATGACTGAACATAATTTATCTGATTACATGCAGCTTCCTCTGGAGCCATCAAAGACTTTATATTATTCTATTTTCACGTATGCAGTAGTATTCACCAAGACCTGCACACGGTCACGACTACGAATATGAGTTACCCTTTAAGTTCTTGCAAGCATTATGGCTTCATAAGTGCAACAAACAGAAGTTGTTGAGCAATTATTTAGCAGATCACATCATGAATACCTACAGCATGTTGGACATGGCAGTGAATTATCATGACATACCCTACAGACAGGAGTACGGACATCCTCAGGATCAGGTTTCAGCGTCAGACCTCAGATGAAAAGGTATAAGGCCTCAGGAAAAGCTCTGTCACACTCGCACCAAACAGCCACATGAAAAATAGTCATCGGACCAAAAGGCCTGAGAAAAAAAACTTGTCACACTGAAATGCCTCAGGACAAACGTTGTCACACTGAATGGACTCACAGTGAACAGCATCAGCACAAAAGTCGTCACACTGAACGGTATCGCGCAGCAACGGCCAAACGTTGCAAATATGCCTACATACATAAACGATGCAGAACCAACGACACGCAAAACACATGCAACAACAAAATGCTGCATCGAGTTATCAAAACGGAAGTGTCAACACAACGGAAGTATTAATCTTTTTGAGCTGTTATTGTTATATTATTTTTAAAAGATTATAACCAAATATTTAAACCACGTAGCTTTTTATGTCGTCTCTCTAAAAGTTTTACTCCACTCTCGTCAGGTACAATGTTCAGACTGTAACGCCAATGTAATAATAATGTCCACAAACGTAATAAACCACAAAGGTAATAAAAATCTGCAGCATTTAATGTAATAAACCCACAAATGCAATACATTTTCCACAAACGGAATAGCCGCTGCCTACTAGAAACGTAACACGCGATTTCCCACAAATTTAATAACTATTATTTGCAGGGATTTGTTACAATTGCGGGGACGTGAAAATCTTTATTGTAATAACTTCCCACAGATGTAGGCTAATAAGACAATGAATAATGGTCGTTGTGGTGGTTTTGTGGCATATAAATAACTAGTTTAAACAGATTTAGTTCTTTGCATAAGCAAAATGCTTCTTGTTAATGAGGATCATCTCTCTCTCACCAAAGTGTCAGTTGGACTTCAGAAGGGCCGAATTCAAACACTACTAGAACGGCCGTAAGCGGTCATTTGGACCGCTAGATAATAAACTCTATATTCTCTCATGTAAAGACCCAACTGACTGATGAATGCACACATTGTGTCATGATATTTAAAAAAACAACAACAAATAACACCAAAACGTTCATTTTCACAAAATAAATGATACATTTATCAATATTCATATAATCGCATATATACATTATATATACTCAAGAATATAATAGAGAAAAAATCAGAATACGAAAATTAATAATTAAAAGAAACGTATGTGATTATGAGACAATTTATTTTAATACTTAATATTTTATATTGAAAAAATGATAATCGAAAAAGCTGGAAATTAATTGCTCTAATAAAAATCATAATAGTAACAATAATAAGGTCGCTGGTTAAAATCCCAGCTCCAGGCAGGGCTGAGCTGCATGTCTAAGTGTCCTTGAGCGAGATACTGAACCCCACATTGCTCATCAGTGAGGCCCTGCGATGAGCTGGTGACTTGTCCAGGGAGCACCCTGCCCTCGCCCAGAGACAAGGCTGGGATTGGCTCCAGCAGCAACACCCCGCGACCCCATGGAAAGGGATAAGCGGTTACGGACAATGACACGACAGGATGATGATGATGTGATGATGATGCTGATGATGCTGAGGAGGAGAAGAATAAGGATAATAATAATGATAAGACTAGAAAAGGCTTGAAAGGAGCTGCTGCCCACCTTGTGCCGCCTGCTGCGGCTCCTTTCCCCTCCATGTTTTCTGTCCTCAGCTCCTCTGCCAGCTGCTGCAGGACTTTCCTCCGGGCTCTCCTGCTGCTGCTGCTCCTTGAATAAGATGCGGACATTGATCCCAGCCAGGTCGAGGACGATATAGAAGACCGCCACCGGTCATCTTCCGTACCGCCTTTGACGGAGTCGCCCTCGCCATCTGGTCCAGGTCCACGCTGTACTTGGTGTTGTTGTAGTACATGACTGTCTCTGGTTTTGCCCTCGCTACACTAAAGGTGCTCACACCTGCATCCTGAGCACCTGTGCAGGTGCTCAGGATGCAGACATTCTTCCTCGGCTTTCCCTGATACACAGTCAGAGTCGCATCACTTCAGCACTTCAGTGTTCAACAGCTCCGCTCGCTGTTTCATGGTGGGGGAACTCTCGATTTTGTTTGTCCACGGTGCCAACCAGGCGATATAGGCTAATACAACTAGGTAATAATTAACTCACAAGTAATTTCGTGGGGAACCACAAAATATTTAACAATGAATTCCTCCGAAATGATGTGTGGTCAATATGACCGCTTATGGCCGAAATGGGTCAAACATAATCCTTTGTGACAGCGGAGCAGAAAGTTGACAACTGGATTTTGCACCCACGGTCAGAAGTATTAGTAGTATTAGTAGGTGTATAGACAGTCACACAAACAAACAAAACCATTATTCATTGTATTATTACATTTGTGGGAAGTTATTACAAAAAAGATTTTCACGTCCCCGCAAACGAAATAGTTATTACATTTGTGGGAAATGGAGTATAAAGTTTGTTAGTAGGCAGCGGCTATTACGTTTGTGGAAAATGTATTACATGTGTAGGTTTATTACATTAAATGCTGCAGATTTTATTACGTTTGTGGTTTTATTACGTTTGCGGGCATTATTACATTGGCGGGCGTTACAGGGCAAAGGCAAAACCAGTGTCTGTGATGTACTATAAAACCACCAATACTGCAAGGACGTCCCAGACCAGATGGCGAGGGCGTACTCCGTCAAAGGCAGTACGGAAGATGTCAGTGGCGTCTTCTATGCGCCTCAACCTGGCTGGGATCAATGTCCGCATCTTATTCAAGGAGCAGCAGCAGCAGGAGAGCCTGGAGGAAAGTCCTGCAGCAGCTGGCAGAGCTGAGGGCAGAAAACGTGGAGGGGAAAGGAGCCGCAGCAGGCGGCATGATTATTATTATTATTATTATTATTATTATTATTATTATTTTAAGTGTTAAAATGTTTTATAATCAAATTAGTTATTTTTAATTGTTACATTTCTTGCTCTGAGTTTTCTCTATTAAAATCGTGTGTAAATATATGCAATAATTACGGTTTACTATTTGCATGATATGAATATTGATAAATGTATAATTAAGCGTGTTAAAATACACACATTGGTGTTATTTTGTTTTTTAAAAATGTTCATGACACAATGAATGCATTCGTCACTCAGCTGGGTATTTACATGAGATTATAGAGTTGAATATCCAGCGGTCACAATGATCGCGTTGGAGTTCAGGCCCTTCTAGTGTTAAAAAGAAGCATTTTGCCCATTAAAAAAAAAAAAAAATCTGTTTAAACTAGATACATATCGGGGTGTGTGTCGTTTTGTTTCTGCATCGTTTCTTTGTTTGCAGCATTTTGTTGTTGCATGTGTTTTGCGTGTCGTTGGCTCTGCATCGTTTATGTATGTAGGCCTATTTGCAACGTTTGGCCGTTGCTGCACGTTTGCCCTTACCGGCCACCGTACTACACGACCTCTGTATGAAACTGATTTTCCCGATACTGTTCAGTGTGACGACTTTTGTACTGATACCGTTCAGTCTGACAATTTATTCCTGATGTTGTTCAGTGTAACAACTTAGTTACTGATGTGTTCAGTGTGACAGTTTTTATCCTGAGGCAGTTCAGTGTGACAAGTTTTTTTTCTCAGGCCTTTTGGTCCGATGACTATTTTCCATGTGGCTGTTTGGTGCGAGTGTGACAGAACTTTTCCTGAGACCTTATACCTTTTCATCTGAGGTCTGACGCTGAAGCCAGATCCTGAGGATGTCCTAAAATGTACACCGTACAGGAGTAGACTGTAAGGTACAATCACTGTGAAGTCATTGTGTCTTTGCTTGGTAGAAACTAGGTGATAACAGTAGACTGGCAGTTATCATCAACTGTCATTTGTGTGGAGCTGTTTTATATGATTGTTAGAGCTGAAGTGAATGATGGAACCATGACATGACACACGCTCTTTTTGTTCTTTTGTTACTCGTAGGAATCGGTCAGGGTGTTCCCGTCGTGGCCGTCATCTTTGAGGGGGGTCCCAGTGTGATCCTGACCGTGCTGGAGTACCTTCAGGAGAGCCCTCCCGTCCCAGTGGTGGTGTGTGAGGGGACCGGCCTCGCTGCTGATATACTAGCTCTACGTCCCAAGCAGACAGAGGAGGGAGTGGTACAACACGCACATGTGCACGGTGCACTTGCACGTGCACACACAAACACACACAACACACACACACACACACACATCACACACACACACACACACACACACACACACCAATGTAGAGGAAAAGTAGGTGGGGGAAAGAAAATGAGCAAACAAAAAAGAATTTGACACTACTGAAGTATTTATTCGTTTAAGGTATAATGAAGGAACAGTAATATTAATATTAATCATGACACACCTGACATTGAATTGAATAACATGTGAAATTAAGATTTCAGTCGCATGTTCTCTTCAAGAACATTCATAGAAGATTCATAAACAAAATGGCAGTACAATGCTGTTTGTAATGACTTATTACTGTGTTTTCAGACAGAGATGTTACTTGTTTTTCCCCATTGCCTTTAACGTCAGTGTCGTTGGTGGTGCTCATCTATTTTTATCCTAGAAGGATTTCTAACAGCCTAACCACAGCCCAGTGTGTTACAAAACAGCCTAAAATAGCCGTGTGGGTTTTGAGAAGCGTGACTGTAATCATGTTATACTGTAATTCTTCTGCAGAAGACTTCCTGACGGAGTGGAGACCGACATATATCGCAACCATTAAGAAAACCTTCAACTTTAGTCAGCGCGATGGCCAACGACCTCTTTCAGACTTTGATGGAGTGCATGAAGAGCAAAGAACTGGTACATTCATGCACATTCATCACATGTGTCAACCTCTTATCATTCAGGGTTCCCTTTTTATATCTCCATTTCAATGAACAGTGGAATAAATCCTGGTCAGAGTTGCTTAATAAACTTCCTGAAACACAAAAGCTTCAGAAGTAAAAGGAAATGAAGCTGCTGTTAACTCAATGAAGCAGTCCTTGGCATTGCCACAGAGACGACTGTGAATTACTCCGGTTTTGTGTTTGTAAATTAATGTATCACATATCACAAACCCGTGAAACATCTGGAGTACGTCTTGTGGAAAACTAAGTGCTATCTTGTTTCCTGGAAAACAGTTAACTGTGTTCCGCGTCAGATCCGAGGAACACCAGGACCTCGACCGTAGCAATTCTGAGGCTTCACTCCAAGGTTAGTGCCTGACTTCTCTCTAAAAACTTCTTTGAGAGAGTAAAAGTCACAAAGTTGATTTTGATCTATTCATATGCTGGGGTCTGCTGGCATTGGGAGATTGAGATTTCAAGACTCTGTAATGTTTTTGTTCTGGTATAGCTATGCTTTGAGAACAGCTTTCCCCCCTGTGTGCCCTTCTCTTTGTGTCCTCAAGAGATCATATTGCTTGCATTCACAGGGCCTCCGTATTCCAGCACAGTCAGTCGCTGAGCTGCATATTTCAGTCTGTTGAAGAAAGAGAATAACTGGACATTCACCTGTGCTCTTCCTTTTTTCTGTATGCTTTAGAAGAGGAGGAAAAATACACACCAGCCTGTACTTTATTTCAACTACAAAGCAAATGTTTCAAAAGAGGGCAGGGGTTGTCGTGCTGAATGTGGCAGGGTGTGGCAAATTGGTGCCAGCTTCAGACAAAAGCCAGTAATTTGTGATTGACTGCAGCTGATCGATAGTCTGGAGAAACAGGCTCAGACGCTCAAAAGACAAACCGCCCTGTGACTGAAAAAGCCCACCCAGGCAAATATTTGTTGGCCTGAGGCGCAGTCATCTTGGTGAAACAGTAACTCATCCTCTCGAAGACCATTGAGTGCTGCCATTTCTCTCGTCCAGTCTGATTGAATTCAATTAACAGGGCAGGATATTAAATGGGAAGTTAAGAGGAAAAGCTGTTGCTGAATATACTGTAGAATACTTGCTGTGAAAGCTGAGGTTATGAAGAAGTCAGGTTTTACAGATTTTCAGTCCAAACTCCTTTTGAGTTTCTTATTTGACCTACATAGTGATTATGATTGTTTGATACACTCCTTGATAATAAAGGGTAATTAATCAAGGGCGATTAATAACACACTCATAAATGGGGCACCACCTCCAGTCTTTATCTATGTGACTAATCCGGAGGTAATTAATCAAGATCCAACTGTACAAGTTTGACTCAAACAGTTAAGATTAATCTCAAATCAGTTTCTTAGATCTCAAAATCTATATTTAATCTCCTATCCTGAAGCCGTGAATACATGATTTACATGATCCCATCGATTTCCCACATCAATTAAACTTGCACAGACAACGACATGTGTTATGTTTATTAACTAGATGCAGAGTAAATGATGTGAGGTAATAATTCAAACGGGTGACAACAAGTAACAGAAAATGTGAAGATTGTGGGAGTAAGTTATTGATCAGATGAATTATAAACGATGGTGGATTTTAGTGTAATGAGCCGTTAACCATGAAACTATGGGAGTAATTTCTATGGGACGATGTGTGAAATTTATTTGAATTTATGATCTATATACTCGAAGCTTCACAAACACCAACTCTGATTTCATTCTCTTGTGACTCCTGTTGTGTATGGAAAGTCAGCCTACTTTGTTGAAGATGGAGAGTTCCAAGGATCCAGATTTTCTGGATCAGGTCTCAGTTTGGCTGCGGATCTGCAGCGGCAGCTTAGCAGCTGGAAGGTGACGTCGTCCCGGTTCAGACGAGGAGACCAGATGACACTCTCCCAATCGTCTTCTGGATCATCCAAATGCTCTCTAGCGAACTTCAGACAGGCCTGCACATACTGGCTTCAGCAGGGGGACACGTTTGGCACTGCAGGATTTGAGTCCCTGGCGACGTAGTGTGTTACTGATGGTAGCCTTTGTTACTTTGGTCCCAGCTCTCTGCAGGTCATTCATTAGGTCCCCCCGTGTGGTTCTGGAATTTTTGCTCACCGTTCTTGTGATCATTTTGACCCCACGGGGTGAGATTTTGCGTGGAGCCCCAGATCGAATGAGGTTATCAGTGGTCTTGTATGTCTTCCATTCTCTAATAACTGCTCCCACAGTTGATTTCTTCCCACCAAGCTGCTTACCTATTGCAGATTCAGTCTTCCCAGCCTGGTCTACAATTTGGTTTCTGGTGTCCTTTGACAGCTCTTTGGTCTTGGCCATAGTGGAGTTTGGAGTGTGACTGTTTGAGGTTGTGGACAGGTGTCTTTTATACTGATAACAAATTCAAACAGGTGCCATTACTACAGGTAACGAGTGGAGGACAGAGAAGCCTCTGAAAGAAGAAGTTACAGGTCTGTGAGAGCCAGAAATCTTGCTTGTTTGTAGGCAACCAAATACTTATTTTACCAAGGAATTTACCAATTAATTCATTAAAATGAAAGATTCTTTCCCCCCATTCTGTCTCTCATAGTTGAAGTGTACCTATGATGAAAATTACAGGCCTCTCTCACCTTTTTAAGTGGGAGAACTTGCACAATTGGTGGCTGACTAAATACTTTTTTGCTCCACTGTACACAGTTAATGAGGCTTTACTTGCCTGGGAATTCATAAGTGTTTATGTGTGCATGTTTACTCACGGCTGTACCTGTGTATTTCAGGCACAAATGCGACTGCCTTCGGTCAGCTGGTCCTGACTCTGGCCTGGGATCGGGTAGACATTGCCAAGAATCATGTGTTTGTGTACAGACAGCAGCTCCTGGTACGTGTTTTGTGTGTGTGTGTGTGTGTGTGTGTGTGTGTGTGTGTGTGTGTGTGTGTGTGTGTGTGTGTGTGTGTCATTGCTAATGAGAGGATGGATCATATTTATTTGTTTTTCTTGCATGGTTTGTTATTTTTGTCATTCGGCTGTATTCTCCCTCATCGTGTTTGTTTTATAAATAATAATTTGCTATAAAAGTATGCTTCAAAACAGCATGTTTATCTTTTGTTTGAGTGTTTAGGTGAGCTCTTTGGAGCAAGCAATGCTGGAAGCGCTCGTGATGGACAGGGTGGATTTTGTCAAGCTGCTCATGGAAAACGGTGTGAGCATGCACAGCTTCTTGACAATCAGTCGGCTGGAGGAGCTCTACAACACGGTAACGTGATGACACATGCGCCAGAATAAAAGAGATCGACTATCTGTCAAGAAGGGTTGTTAATGTTTTTGTATCTTCTGTTCTAGAAACAACCAAGCAGCAACCCAACTCTCCTGCAACTGGTTAGAGACATCAAACAGGTACAATTTGTCTCCTTCATATCATTTTTATAGGTTAACTTTTATCCGTCTCTTCAGTCTCATGCATCATTTTGTTTCTGTGTCTTTCCCTGTAGAGTCATCTGCCTCCAAACTATAATATCACTTTGATTGATGTGGGTTTGGTTATTGAGTACCTGATGGGCGGGACTTACAGGTGCAACTACACCAGGAAACACTTCAGAATTATTTACAACAATCTCCACGGCAGCAACAGGGTGCGTTTGAACTTCTGCATTTCCTGCAAATTCTTTGTAGAAATGTCAAAAAAATATTTTATGTTAAACCCAATATAATCCCCTCCCATACAATTAAAGGAATGAGGCTGATGAAAACCTGTCTCATCTAAGGAGGCACTGTAAAGTGGGGAAAAAATAAAAGTTTGCTTCTTCTGTTCTTCCACCTCCTCCTAGCTTGAGTCTACTGTCGAGCAGAACAGAAAGAGAAGCAAAGAAGTGATTGTGGACATAGACGACCCAGAAGCGCAGCGGTTTCCCTACCCTTTCAATGAGCTGCTGGTGTGGGCTGTGCTGATGAAGAGGCAGAAAATGTCGCTCTTCTTCTGGCAGCACGGCGAGGAGAACATGGCGAAGGCACTGGTGGCCCGTAAGCTCTGCCGGTCTCTGGGCTACGAGGCCAAGAAGAGTGACATGGTGGACGACACCTCGGAGGAGCTCAAGAAGTACTCGAAGTATGTCTGTGTGGCTTTGATTACATGTTCTCCCATCAGTGAGTAAAGGTATGAACTGAATCCTCTGTCCTGATGTATTTCAGTGATTTTGGCACATTGGCGGTGGACCTGCTGG
Organism: Acanthopagrus latus; assembly: GCF_904848185.1. Classification (NCBI taxonomy): domain Eukaryota; kingdom Metazoa; phylum Chordata; class Actinopteri; order Spariformes; family Sparidae; genus Acanthopagrus; species Acanthopagrus latus. The sequence goes on from NW_023504054.1 coordinate 10,488, forward strand.
AGCAGTCGTTCAGGCAGGATGAGGCCATGGCTATGAAGCTGCTCACCTATGAGCTGAAGAACTGGAGCAACTCCACCTGCTTGAAGCTGGCCGTCTCCTCCCACCTGCGGCCATTTGTGGCTCACACCTGCACCCAGATGCTGCTGTCAGATATGTGGATGGGAAGGCTGAACATGCGCAAGAACTCCTGGTACAAGGTTCATGTTTCATTTAGATTTTATTTTTGGTAACAAACAAGAATCTCGGGGAGTGTGTGTGTGTGCATGAATCAGTGTGTTGTCTGTGGGCAGCCTAATACAAATATTAAGCCATTCTGTCTTGGTTTAAAATGAAACTCTCACCAAAAAGCAACCAAGGCTTTATTTGTGATTGAAAATGAGTCAAACCTTTGTGTAAACGCATAATTACGACGAAAGAGGCACTTTTAAGATTTACTGTAGTTTAGTTTTTGGGCAAGCTAATTTTCAATGGGATGCACTCATCAAAATCGCTATTTTTTAAACAGTAAGAAGGCTCGACACAACCTGAAACTTTGCTCGTAGTATCACCAGGGTCTCTACACATGAACACCAGCATTGCAAACACTGTTTGCGTGCACAGAGTTTACTAAAAAGAAGGTTTTTGCTAACTCCCGTCAGCAGTAGCAACTCTGGTGTGGCTCCGTCATAGCAGACAAAGTGTCGATGCCCAAGCGTGACCTAACAGGCAGGCTTGAGGAGTGGTCCACCGTCACTCTCTTGCCTGTTAGGTTGCACTCGGGGGTCGACACTTTTTGTCTGCTATGACGGAGACCCTGGTGATACTACGAGCAAAGCAGTTGTGTCCAGCCTTCTTAGTGTTTTTGATGAATGCCCCTGCACCCCATTGAAAATTACCTTGCCCAAAAATGAAACAACGGTAAATCTTAAAAGTACCTCTTTCATCGTAATTATGTGTTTACACGAAGGTTTGACTCGTGTTCAATCACAAATAAAGCCTTGGTTGCTTTTTGGTGAGAGTTTCACTTAAAGACAGGGGACCCAAAGCAAACACTTGTATGGAAGCCGCTTGTATTGGTTAGATGTCAAATGGTACCGGATCCAAAGTCCCCTTAATTGACTGCCCATCGTGCTCAGAATATTAGATTGGTCTCTCTCAGACCTCTCGTCCAATCTTCTCCCAGCTGTTCTGTTGTAGCTGTCGTCTCTGTAGCGGGACAAAACAACATTGTAAAGATGTTTTTAAACTTCTAACCAGCTGTCATGTCCTCTCCTCAAAAAGTTCTACAATTTTTTTAACTTTTTCCTCCTTCACTGCAGCTGTGCCTTAACTAGGAAAAAAATGAATGGATAAAAACAAAATATTTAAATTATCGAGAAGCCACAAAACATGGACAATGAAGCACTTGGACTGTATTAGTGTGTGTGTTTATAATTCAAAGGACTTTGTAAACATAAACAGCAGCATCCACCCGCATGCATGCGTTTTTTGTCTCTAGGTGATTCTGAGTGTGTTGGTGCCTCCTGCCATCCTACTGTTGGAGTACAAGTCCAAGGCTGAGATGGCTCACATCCCTCAGAGCCAGGACGACCACCAGATGACCATGGAGGACAGCAAACACAACTTCCAGAACATAGCTGAAGTCATCCAAATGGTTAGGTTTACTAAGATGTTCTGGTTTGGTGTTTTTATCCAGTTGCTTTGTTTCCGTTTTCCTTTTTTATTTTGAAAATATGATAAAATATGATCTCTCCTTTACTTTGAAGTCATCTGAACAGCCTGCATTAAAATAAATCATTTTAGAAACAACTGGTTCAGGAGCCACTGGATTTCATCTCTGCTTTTTGCGGACAGTGCTGTCTTGTTGACTCTGTCGAGCCGGGACCTCCAGCATGTTCTGGGGCGGTTTGCAGCCGAGTGTAAAGCAGCTGGGATGAGAATCAGCACCTCCAAGTCTGAGGCCATGGTTCTCGACCAGAAAAAGGTGGCTTGCTCCCTCCGGGTTGGGGGAGAGTTCTTGCCTCAAGTGGGGGAGTTCAAGTATCTTGGGGTCTTGTTCACGAGTGAGGGAAGGATGGAGCGTGAGATTGACAGGTGAATCGGTGCAGCGGCCACAGTAATGCGGTCGTTGTATCAGTCTGTCGTGGTGAAGAGAGAGCTGAGCCGGTCAATCTACGTTCCTACCCTCACCTATGGTCATGAACTTTGGGTCATGACTGAAAGAATAAGATCCCAGACGTCTGGTTTCCTCCGCAGGGTGGCGGGGCGCTCCCTTAGAGATAGGGTGAGGAGCTCTGTCACCCGGGAGGAGCTCGGAGTAGAGCCGCTGCTCCTCCACATCGAGAGGAACCAGCTGAGGTGGCTCGGGCATCTGTATCGGATACCCCCGGGACGCCTCCCTCAGGAGGTGTTCCTGGCATGCCCCACTGGGAGGAGACCCCGAGGAAGACCCAGGACACGCTGGAGTGACTATGTCACTCGGCTGGCCTGGGAACGCCTTGGGATCCTCCCGGAGGAGCTGGAGGAAGTGTCCCGGGAGAGGGAAGTCTGGGTGTCCCTGCTCAGCCAGCTGCCCCCGCTACCCGGCCCCGGATAAGCAGAAAAGAAAATGGATGGACGGATGGCATTCTAAAAACCATATCCAAATTCACCACAACGTTTAAAAAAACAATTCTCCATTGTTGAAGTGATGTTAATTAATGACCTGTAAATATATACCTCTTGTATAAGAAGAATAGCCTCATACATATTCATAGAAAAAATGTTTTAAGACTTTCTTTGCATTTTTGGCCTGAAATTCCTCTTTTGTTTGTTTTGTTTTGATTCAGTCATTTATTTGCTTACTTTCTGTCGCTCACATTCTGTTTTTTGAATTTGTGCTCTCTCTCTGTCCGTTTCTATTTTCTCTCCTCACTGTGGCTTGCTGCTGTTTAATTTGGGCCTTTGAACCTCTCTGCAGGATGTATTCAAAGAGGCCAGATCCCACGACCACGTAGAAGCAAAGAGCGAAACAGAGACACACATTCACTCCAGGAACCTGCCCTTAACCAGGAAAATTTATGCCTTCTACCACGCTCCCATTGTCAAGTTCTGTTCCAACACGGTAGGTAGATTACAGAAGAGAACATACACACTCATACAGTCATCTGCTCACCTGCTCATCCATCCGACCATCTATTCTATGGTGGTTTATCTGGGTAGGATTCTGGGTAACAGCATCTACAAGGAAGAGGGTGTTGCTAGCCAGGAGCAGTCGCCGAACACGCATTGTTTGTGTTTTTGCACTGAAAATAATCGGGGTGGAATGGTTCACAAAATCCACGCTTTGGTTCCAATCACGGTTTTGTGGTCATGGTTTTCGGTTCGGTTCAGTATACGCTGATCGTTAGGAAAATCACTTAAGTCTTGTATTGTCAGGTTAAAACTTGAAGAATGAGGCAGTCTGACATTTGATACATCATTGTGACAGTCGGGTTAAAAAGTAGGTAGATTCTGGCACTGCAAGACAGGTGATATTGCTAGTTCCAACAAGAAAGTTATCTTTAACAAATGCTAAGAACAAATAGTTATTCACTGTCACTAATGTAATGTAATGGGCAGTCACAGTCAGGAAACTTTCAGTAGCCCTGGAGGTCCATCTGTCACTAGTAAGCACTACATGCTATGTCAGACAGCTCTTTAACAACTCCTCGTCGGGTCTCTTCATAAATTGTGGAAATTACCGTGTTGCTGAGGTGTTTGCGGGAGGGCGTTTTATTTTATATCGTGGCTCGAGTGTTTTAATCACACAAACAAATCCCGCACCCTCCACCACAGCCAAAGGCTGCATATCTTACCCCACTCACCCCATTCCTTTGGTTATACATGTTGGCCCGTCTGACTCGTCACTGTAAGGCAGTTTAAAAGCTGCGGGGAGCAGAAGTTGTCCTGTCTACTCTCTCTCTTTCCTCCCTGCGCTGCCAGTTGTCTCACCGGGATGATTCTCCACAGATGAGCTGACATGTTAGTCGTGTTACTGTCGGCATAAACAACATGTGTGGCACAATGCTTGCACACTGTCACACTGTTGTCAACAACTTTCATACCACCATCATCGTAGGTCACTCTAAATGCAAAGTGGTCCCATACAGCAGACCTATACAGTGCTGCTGGTGCATCTTCTATCTCCGACTCCTTTCCACTCGCATCGCCCACAAACGTCTCCACAGCTGACCCAAAGATACTCTATTACTTTCTGCTACACCGCTCCGCGTCTTCTTCTTGTTTACTGGCGGTTGGCATCCAGCTCAGTACCGCCACCTGCTGCTCTGGAGTGTACACACTCCGCCTCGTTAGTAAATGAGAAAAAGAAGTTGAGCGTGCCTATGAACTGAACGGTACACACACGCCCTGAACCGTGACAAGCGTACTGGATGGGACAGATTTTTTTGATGAACCGTTCCACCCCTAGAAAATAAGATTTACACCAACCACCCTGCAGAGATACAGATAATGCTACTGTTTACAGGGCATTCCCACCACAGGAACTTTCCCAGAGGACCAAGAACCTTTTTTGTGGGAATACATTTATTTACTGTAGGATCATCCCTGGTGTCAATGTTCCTGTTCAGGATGTATTTCTTAAAGTATTAGCAGAGCTTGTAGTGCTGAAAGTCACTTGAATTTAAAACCCAAGTGCTGCAACAACTCATATATAAATTGCCTGTCTCGATGGACATTTACAAAGTTTCCCACAGTCTGCGGGATGGTTGACCTATGCTTCACACACACAGGGGGCTGTGTTAATTCACATTTAGAAGTGTTATTCTGTGTTACTATAAGGTAACTGATTATTGCAGCTTTAAATGAGGGCTGTGTTTTAAAATTCCCATGTCTATTTCTTACGTAATTCCCTCATCCCTCCCCTGTGAAAGCAGGCTTTGTCAGGAACTGTGATTTCACTTGAGACCTCGAAGCTGAAGTTTGTCTTCTCTCACACGGGCCCTATCCACACAGCTAACCACCAGCTGAGCTCTGAGACCTCAGGGGCCTTCGTCAAGACTATTTGCTTCTGACTTTAAGTGCCACGATGTGATTCAGCCCCTCCAGAGGGCCTCAACTGACCTTGTCTCAAAATATTTCAGAGAGAGGAACACATGACAGTTAACATCTATGTCCAACTTATCTTACGTACTGTCTATCTAAATTGCTCACATTTGTAAGGTTTAAGAAATGTATACGTAGAATAAGCATTTCCTATGATATTTCAGGGTTGTTAAAGAGTGTTATTGTTGTGTCTGCGATTGTCAGCTCTTCTACCTGGGCTTCTTGATGTTCTACTCGTATGTGGTCCTGGTGAAAATGCCTGAATGGCCTTCTCCTCAAGAGTGGGTGGTCATCCTCTACATATTCACCTCTGCCATTGAGAAAATTCAAGAGGTATGTGGAACTGAAATATTTAAGACATTTAAAAATTATGACAAAGACTAACTTTGGTTAGTCCTAGTCCTTAGTTCATCTCCTGATTATTATTTCATGTTGTGCCTCTTCATCCTTACTTTTTTGTAGATGTTTATGTCTGAAGCAGGCAAAATAAGCCAGAAGATAAAGGTGTGGTTCAGTGACTATTTCAATTTGTCTGACTTTCTGGCCATCGTGACCTTCTTTATTGGCTTCGGCCTGAGAATGACTGGAGGAGAAGCCTTTGTCCCCGGGAGGACGGTGTATTGTCTCAATATCATCTTCTGGTACGTGCGACTCATGGATATCCTGGCTGTGAACCATCAAGCTGGACCGTACGTCATGATGATCGCTAAAATGGTGAGTTCTGTGAGAGAGAGGGGCACCGCTGGATGATGTAAGCAAGCAGATATCAGTGTTTTTATATGCCGTTGAAAGACTGTCATTACTTTTTCTTCCACATTTGTTTCTGAAGGTGCTCTTATATTTACACAATGCAGAAAAAAATATGTCTACCAGTGATTATTGATACATAAAGCCATGACAGTATGCAGCTTTTTAGCAATTGGTTTCAGTGTTAGAGCAGCTCCACGTTGTAGTTTAAACATAGTATTTTTATCATTTTTTAGAGGTGGATTACCTCCAAAAGCATATTGAGCGAAATGATCTGACAGTCATGACAAAACCTTGTTGATTATACTTTTTTAAAGCAGTTGTTTGTTCATTTTTGAAATGTACTTTCTTGCCCTGAAGTAATAAGCAGTAGTAAGTAGAGGCTTGTATGGTGGCCCTAAAGTTCAAATCACAACGGCAAATCAGAAAACACAACAACAAAACAGAAAACAGGAGACGCAACAACAAAACAAAAAACAGAAAACACAACAAAACAGAAAACAGGAAACACAACAACAAAACAGAAAGCAGGAAACACAACAACAAAACAGAAAACACAACAACAAAACAAACAACAGAAAACACAATTACATTAACCAAATCGGAAAAGATGGGTACCCTCAGTTCCCTTTGAACTGGAGGGACGTGGTTTACATGTTTTCAAAACATGAGCGCTGCCGGTTCGAAGGACGGAGCAGTAGAATCAGCAATGATTCAAGCAATGCTGACTCGTTTTTACCTGAAGATACACTGCTTTGTTATAATGTTCCAGGTTAACCATTTCCCCTGTTTTCAGACTTCATCCTGACTGGCTGCTATCGTTAGCTTTTCATTTAGTCTGCAGATATATAAGTTGCATCAGTCTTGTCCTCTCAAGCTAAATTAATGATGTAGTGCTGATGTTTGATCCCCAGAGTAGACGTGTGTGCAAAATTGAGACTTTCTAATTCAAAGATTGTTTCAAGTAGTGACAATGCCATCAGTTACATGTTTCTCATTTGGTGTGTCCCTCTTTCAGGTGGCCAACATGTTTTATGTTGTAGTAATAATGGCCATAGTCCTGCTGAGCTATGGCATACCCAGGAAAGCCATTCTGTACCCACATGAGGAGCCCAGCTGGACGCTGGTCAGAGATGTGGTCTTCCAGCCGTACTGGATGATGTACGGGGAAGTATATGCTTATGAAATCGATGGTAAGGACTATGAGGATGGTAGGGGAGATTACGAGGGTAGCCAACACTGGTCTCTTTGGGCAGTGCGGTGCCTTTTGCTTCACCATATCGTCGACTGCCTCAACTCAGTGACAAGCGGTCTGGATGAAATGGAGCATTGAGTGTTGATCACATGAGTCTGGCGCATTTGAAGCTTTGGTGGAACAAACAGCTGGCTGTGCCACTTAACCCGAGTAGGCTGTACCAACCTCTCACCCACAGTTGGAAATGATCACATAATTTATGACAGCTAACGTGACCTTCATAAAAACTGAGGAGGTGATAGATAGTCATTTGTCAATTAAGCAGTGTAGGTTTGTAGAAAAGGTTAAAAAAAAAACAAAAAAAAAAAACGAGGAGGAAAAAAAATTATTAAACGCTAAAGGTTCAATTTTGAATAATCATTAAAAATATTCCCCTGAATAAATTCTAGTAATATAAGTTCATGTTTTTACCATATAACAGGCTACTATCATTGTAATTCCTTCCAAATCACATGAACACTCTTGGTAGAAAATACGCATTAGCGCAGCTGCGTAGGGATACAGAGGTTCTACCGTTGAGAAAATGTAGTGCCAAAAGAAAGGGAGGTCTGATGGCAACGTAAAGCGGCATGAATTTTCCCTTTACAACGTACACTTGAACTTTTAGAGATGTTTTAAGGTGAGTGGAGCGGCTCTCTACTTCTCCAAACTGAGGCTGTGCTGATCGGTGGGAACAGATCGACTATAGATATGTACTTTATATGATCCCACTTCAAAAAACCCAAACTATCCCTTCAAATTCTGTCACTTGTTATCTGGAAACAGTTCCCGAATCAAGCCTGCAAAATGCTAAAATACCTGATTCTATTTAATTTCATGGTAATATTAGTTGAAACCATATAATGAAAAACCCAGAACACATCTAATTACATGGCATTACCTATTACCTCTTCATCATTAAACTGTTACTCCAATTACCTTGTTATTTTCAAGCTGGACTAGGTAAAGATCAAGACTAAGATGTTTTGAGACCATGTAGCTTTATATTTTCGGAGGTTGCATGTGTGTGTATCCTAAAAAGCTCCTCCTCCTCGCAGTGTGTGCCAATAACAGTGAGAGCTCAGTAAAGACCCTGTGTGCGGCAGGAGTGTGGCTGACTCCTCTGCTGCAAGCAGTCTACCTCTTTGTACAGTATATCCTAATGGTCAACCTCCTCATCGCCCTCTTCAAGTAAGTGCCCTACATGTCACTGCTTTATCCAGCTGTGTTACCAGAATAATGTGTGCGTGCTCATTAGCCGCGTTCTCCACATCATCATCATCATCAGTGTAATTTCTATACTCTTTGTTTTCCAGCAATGTGTATTTGCAAGTGAAGTCCATTTCTAATCTGGTTTGGAAGTACCAGCGTTACCACTTCATTATGGCCTACCATGAGAAGCCTGTCCTCCCGCCGCCCTTCAACCTGCTCTGCCATATCTACTCCCTCTTCTCTATGTGTAGGAAGAGGAAGAAGGAGAATACCTACGGAGCAAGTACGAGCACATAGTTGGAGGCATTTCGCCACTGATTGATGCCTGATGCCATTTTTCAAAAGAACACTTTGTGTTCAAAACAAAGAACATTTGGTAGGTTAAAGAAGTTAACAGTTCTTTCTTTAATTCCAGAGCTGTTACTCACAGTGGAGGACCAAAAGAAGCTTCACGATTTTGAGGAGCAGTGTGTAGAGACTTACTTTGGTGAAAAGGATGATCAGTTTCATTCGGGGAGTGAAGAGTGCATACGTCTGACCTCAGAAAGGTGGGACTGATATTGGCCTTCTGTGGAGCCTCCTTGTAAAGGAACTAAAGTTATGTTTACTGTCACTGACATCGAGACATATTGTGCGTAAGGTGTAGCAGTTGTGCTGAACGCATTTGTTCCTCCATAAAATGGGTTTTCAAATTTCCTTTTTAAGAATTTTAAATGCTAGTTTGTTTACATGAGCTAACTGAAGTTACTCTTTGTCCTTTGCAGGGTTGAGACAATGTGTATGCAGCTAAGAGACGTAGGGAACAAGTTCAACTTTATAACACGCTCTTTGCACACTCTGGACTCTCAGATCGGTCACCTGCAGGACCTATTTGCTCCAACCGTGGACAATCTAAAGACCCTCACTGCTCAGAGGGCTTCAGAGGCCAGCAAGGTCCACAATCAGTTCACCAGGGAGCTCAGCCTGTCAAAAAACGTGGTCCTCAGCACCAGCCCCAGCGCCTTTGTCCAAACTGCTGTGGCCATTTCCCCTCCGGAGCTGCGTCTCCGAGGCCACTCACTCACCCAGATTAAGCTGACCCGTCGGGGCCTTTCCAACTCCCCATCCAGCCTGCCCAATGTGCCCTCCCCCAGGGCTCAGGTCCACATCAGCAGCACCCCTTCCCAGCCCAGTGGCTCCAGCCACCCAGAACTCGCCCTCACTGGGCTTTACCAGCAGCCCCTCAAGCCAGACAGTACCACTGTCGAATGTGGGGCGTTTGTGGGTAAGTATGAGACTGAGAGTGAGTCTGTTGTTGATGAGGAGGTGAGAAAGGATGGTGAAAACTGTAGCCCTTTTTACACAGCATCTCTGCATTTTCTCTGGAGCGGTAGTTCGCCTATTCTCTGCTGATGGTGATTCACACAGAGTGAAGCATCTCCGCCTTACCGCCTGTAATTCACACAGAAAACTGGCGCTGCGGCTCCTAGAGAGGTGTGACGGTGCACGTCATGTTGATGATGTCTGTGTTTCCCCAGGTGTTTCCCCTCTTAATCTAAACCCGCTGACAGTTTATAAACATATGGATGCTGTTATAATATGTAGCGATTGAGATACTGACCCATCAAACGTCCTGGAAAGTGACAAAGTTACATTTTTTGTGCAAATTACATACATAATCACCATCAGTAGACGGGACGCTGTCTGACTCCCTCACTCGCGGGGAGGGAGGCTGTTGTCTGGAGGGCAGTGCCCTGAGGTCTCGGTCTGGAGGGCTGATGGTTGCAGTGATTTATGTTCATCACAAATACTTGGTGAGTTAATGTTTTTGCTGGTGACAAACACTTTTTTTCGGTGGAAATGTGAGGAAGAGTCAGTAGGACAGGCGGGAGGAAGACGCTTCTCCATGTATAGCTGTGGTATTTTTTCCTCATATCAGTTGCCGAAGACAGTTACAGTTACTACATTGCTGTTGTTCGGTCCTGTAATGTTGCTTTGCGGTACATTTCTCTGTATTTCGTTGAGTGAAGGACCTGTGCAGTTATCAGACTAGTCAGACTGACAGGCCCTCGCTCCGTGCCTCCAGATTATCCATTCACACTGGGACGGCTCACCAATAATGCGGCCCTGATACTACCTCCGGAGGCGGATCAGTGCCGGAGCGAAATTTCCCCCCTCTCCACGTCCGAAACTTTCACACAGAGGAGGGTGCGGAGAATTGGCGCAGGATCCCCGCATGCAAATGGCAGTGTGACTGGGGCGAGAGTGAGTATGTATCCTACAGTTGTTTTCATCCTTAAGACTTCGGGCTCTCCTCGGCCTGTCTGCTTGCCTGCTTATGCTGCAAAGCCTGAGAATGCAAAGGGGTTAGGAAGGGGAGGCATTCTGCGATGACGAGGGCGGATCAGGCTCTCTAAGTAGACAGAGCCCAGACACTGAAGTCCCACTGACTCCTGAAGCTGAGTCATCATTGGGTGACACCCATGGAGACAGCGACCTGCTAGGTGGCACCCAGAGGACCCCACAGACGAAGGAGCAGTGAACAAAATGCATTGGGACGATCTGCCCCTCTAGCGTGGTAAGAGAGGTTTGAGTTCAAGTCTGAGCTAATGTCTACTGGGTTCTGGGGCCTGTCCATCTTCAGATCAGGGTTCCAGTGGACCTTTGACTGGTGCTTTTTACTTTTCTTTCTGTGCTTTGTCTGGATCTCTAGTCTGACCGGTTTACTCTTTGTTCCTGGGTGGTTCTGAGGTTTACACAGTTAATGTGACTGGAGCATGAATGATTGTTAGACTGGTTGAAGATTTTAGTTTTAACCATGACTGATAGAAGAATTATTTGGCAGGTGATGGTGAATCAGATGTTTGAACTTTGATTATTATACAATTGGGATGATCTGGTTGTCTTGTCACCAGGCATTCTTGATATGAATGCAACACAGTGATCACCTTAGATTTCACAGTGGGAGTAGAAAACAAATCCTAAATGCTAGAAAAACAATCATTTGTGATTGTTTTGGTGGGAAATTGTTACAGGATGCAGAAATCGAAAAAATACGTTGTTTTTTTTTTGTTTGTTTTTTTGATAATGCACCAACAACAAGGGAAGTTTTTTGAATTAGGCCAATATGGACTGACAGCATTTTCTTTGTTTTAGGACATAAAGACAGTTTGGACCTCCAGCACTCCACACCCAAAAAAGCCCCCAGCAGACAGCAAAGCCTGACTGCAGAGGCCAGATCGCAGGTGTGTGTGTGTGTGTGTGTGTGTGTGTGTGTGTGTGTGTGTGTGTGTGTGTGTGTGTGTGTGTGTGTGTGTGTGTGTGTGTGTGTGTGTGTGTGTGTGTGTGTGTGTGTGTGTGTGTGTGTGTGTGTGTGTGTGTGTGTGCTTGTCTCCAGGCCAATTATGCTGGCATCCCAAATGTTTGTTTTTGTTTTGTTTACTTGGTGTGTTGGTTCAGTGTGTGTTTCTGTCATATTTTTCTCCCATCTTGTAAATACTCAGAAGGATGTTGTCTGTCCATTGCGACACAATGCAATTGATCAATCTGTCACCTGTCAAGCTGCTGCTCGTTTTATCTACAGTATCAATACTGATTATGATATTTCATGAAAATGTTATAATTTCATATGATCTTGGTTGAGGCACTCTTTATAACTCAAGAGGTGAAGTCCCTCCAAACCATTTAACACTGTGTGTTGGTAGCTTGCTGCCTTTACAATCTTGTCACTTTCGGCCATGTTTTAGCATTCAGCCTATTAAAATTAAACATATAAACCAGCTGAAAGTTTACCTTTGTTCTCCTTCTTTTGTCTTTGTCTGTAATTCTGGCTACAGGTTCAGGCTGAAAGTCACCGTCACATCAGAGCAGTCAACTCCTATGCTGGTTTTACAGAGTTTGACAGAAAACCAGCTTTTCTCCACCCTGACTCCAGTAAGCCTACAAAAAAAAGCCCAGAAATCAACAGCGGCAGTGACATTCTCACACTTTCACTGTTACAGCTGGTAATTGTTTGCTGTGTTTCTGCAGCTCTGACAAAGGAGGACAGGAGCAGAGTGTCAGCTGAAGACACCCCCATCCACGAGGGTCCCGGGACAGCAGTACTGGTAAGAAGTGTGTCTAAAGCAAAAACCAAACAAAACAACACACGTCTGTAGCTCGATTCTGTCATTGTTTAACCACGTCTTCTTGTTTCCTCAACAGGAAAGAGTTCAGGTCAATTCAGCCCAAGGGAGCAGCCTGTAAGTGTCCCGCTGGCTAACATGATGTACACACACACATATGCATGTAAAACTGATGTGTCTCTGTTGTCTCTTTGCTGCAGACGAGCCCCTGGAGAAGATGCACTAAGCGGTAAGCTGTGTGGTTTCACCGTAGTGCTTTAGTCTGTTCACACTCGTTCTGTCCTGATCTGCAAGTCCAGCTGCATTTACACAGATGCTGTTATCAGAGTGACTTTCACTCTTTTACACGTTTGTGTTTGATAAAATCAAACAGGGATCTCCCATGAAAACCCTTTTCCAGTGTTTTTTTTTAACCAGAGAGTGACCTTTGCTGTACGTAGACTCGAAGTGTGATGGACAGTTGTTTTTTTTTACTGTGTTGACTTTTTCCAAACCAGGCGACTAATTATGTAATTAAGAAAACAGTCAGTTATTATTATTATTATTATTATTATTATTATTATTATTATTGTTATTATTATTATTATTATTATTATTATTATTATTATTATTATTATTATTATTATTATTATTCACTAATAATTAATAACTAATTGCAGCCCCACTCCTGCATTCTGTTTGACATAAATAAATGAATGGATCATAATAAGTGATGTGCCTAGATAAAATTATCTTTGTTGTTGTTATTGATGAGAAAAAAGGAGATAAAAAAACATAAAATGCATGTAAAACATTATACATCTGTTTTCTATTAGTCCTTCTGACTTTGAGTTAAAGAGTGAGTAACAAATCATTTATGTAGCCTCCAAATACAAATCCAAGAGGATAATTACAAATACAGATACTTTTTTTTTTTTTTGCTTAGTAATTATTTCCAGGAAATAAAAGAGTTGCATTGAGCTTCAGCTGTTTTGTGCTGTTGTTGTGAAGCAGATCAGAGACCTCTGCTGGTGGATGCTGGAACAACTCAGATTATGTCTGTTCAGTTAACACATTCAGATGATTTATTACCACTGTCATGTTTAACAACAACATACCCGCCCCCCCCAGCTATTGGCTCACCTGTCAAACCCATGGAAAACTACCAGTACTCAGGTGAGACATGGAGAATATATATCATGTTTTCATGGATTTCCAAAATCAATGCAGACTGTATTCTGTTCACTCTTCTTCTGCACTTGTCTTAAACTGTTTATATGTGTTTGTGTTACTTCTTGTAGCTGTGGAGCGCAACAATTTGATGAGGCTGTCCCAGAGTATACCCTTCACCCCCGTGACCCTGAGAGGTAAGTCTGGGTCACAGCATAGCGTCAGACATGTCTGGTCAGGTGAAAATCCTGCTGACACTTCTGAGAAACAAGAGTTGGATAACAGTTGGAAAATGAGGACGTTTTGTGGCAGATAAGAGATGTGGTTCGTGCATTGTTTTCATTGCACCAAGCAAGTGCATCATACAGAAACCAGTTATTAGTCTGATTATGATTTTAAAATGCCATGAAGCAAAATTTTAACTATCATCGTGTGATGCTTTGACAGACATAATACAGTTATCAGTACTGCAACAAACTATAATCTTGGGTCTTGGACAAAATTAGAGACAATATGTAAAAAAAGACAAGCGAGTCTTGTTGAGAGTAAAGGGGTTTGAAGTTTAAACACATAAATCCATTGTTTGTTAATTGTGTGTGCCAATTTGGACTGAATCTCTTATTACCTCTTATTCAATTAAATATGTTATATAACTGAGGCTAATTTAGCTTTTACACATCACCATAATTTTACCAGAGTCCAACACTACTGAGACGACGGCTACAGCTCCTCTGCTAAGCTAGGCTAGTTACCTACTAGCAGCGCTTCTTGAACTGGGGTTAGCCTTCTTTTTAACTTCATTACGATTTAACGACTGTCTTATTTTAGTGATATACTAAACTTCTCCTTAAAATGTTGGAACGTCGAAATAGATGAATTTTTCAATAACAGGAAACCGGGAAAAGGGTGTAAATGAACTTGGCTAAGGGTCTTGCACGCTAGCCTTAACTGGCCAGATTGCAATCACAGTAGTTTGGTGATTTCCTATCAGTTTTTCGGTTCTTGAACATTTTCTATGCCATTTTTTAAGCACATTTTTAGACCCTGAAAGCAAAACAGGTAAACAGATACAAACGTATTAGACTCTGGTCTTTACTCAGTTCTGGAGATGTAGTTATTACCTCTTGGCTTTGTAGGACTGTACAGCAAAACACAAAACCGTGGAAATAACTGACTAAATTAAATGTTAGAGCAGCATCCTTCCTTCCACGGTGCACACCGTTGCCGCGGTTAGCTACTTGGTGTTTATTAGTCATTTCTAGATGGTAACTCACGAAAAGATCGGGACAGATTGATCGCTAACTCAAGCTACGATCTTTCCGACAACCCTAAGCGTGTCTACTCCTAACCTGATGTTAACCGCAGTGTCGTCACATTATCTAACATAATTAGTTTGTGCGCGCACAAGAACTGAGTTGGATGGCCCTGGCTGACAAACCTAGAAAAAGAACCGTCTCTGTGTTACACTGAACAGGTAATATCACCATCACCTTGTAATGCAATGTTCTTGGTTCAGATCCACACCTGAGACACTTTTGTACTTCACATCATCACATGCTGCTCTGTGCTTCTGCAGGTGAGCCGGTGACTGTGTACCGTCTAGAGGAGAGTTCCCCCAACACCATCAACAACAGTATGTCTTCCTGGGCCCAGTGGGGCCTCTGTGCCAAAGTAGAGTTTCTCAGCCAGGAGGAGATGGGTGGAGGACTCAGACGGGCCCTCAAGGTGCTCTGCACGTGGTCAGAGTACGACATCCTGAAGCCAGGACATCTGTATATAGTCAAATCCTTCCCTCCCGAGGTGGTCCAAACCTGGTGGAGCATCTACAAGGAGGACACGGTGCTGAACCTTTGTCTCAGGGTAGGAGGACAGACAGAGACCGATACAGACACACTCACACTTAATCTTACATTTTACTCATTTACACTGATGAGCTTCACAGAATCTGTTTGCTGTGCTCAGCAGGTTAGGTTAGATACAGTTTGCAGGATGGAATTGGTCTGTGGAAAATTGCATCCACTAAATATGTCTGACTTTGCCACTGACAGGCTGAGGTGTTTATTTTGTAAGTGTCTGACAACTTTACAGAAATGATTCTTTACAGTGAGACCTTTTGTCAAATAATAAGCTTCTTTTTGTAACCAGAAGCCAGAAGTCTCGTTCAAGGAGAAGTCTGGCTCTGAAATCTCCAGAGAGGCTGTTTCAAGAAGACAGCGGTGGAGAGAGTTGGAAAGAGGGAAAGAGCTGCCAGCAGGAGTTTATCTTCCAGGTCATTGCTGAGCAGTAACTTGGGACTTCCCCTTGAACGAGACTTGAGACTCTGGTCTAACCACAGATCTTAATATTTATTAACGTTTTCTCGCTCTCAACTTTGACTGTCATTGCTGCCTCAGAGGATTACATTATAGCCATGTCTTGGCTGCCAGCATGAGTCGATCTGCTGGAATGACTCCAAAACCTTTGGTTACATGTAAATGTAAAGCCTGTGTTTAAATGTACTGGAATTCCCCTTTTAATGATCAAATAATCAGCTGTCACTCATAGATTGTTGCTATTAAGACATTAGATGGAGCAGAATTTACTGTAATACATAACCCTAGAAACCCCCCCACTAAATTGCTTTACTGTTTGTTCTTGTGACCTTTATTCTTGTTGTTATATCTTCAGCGTCTATATTGGGAACAGCTCTCACACCTACGCTAACGTAGGACATTAATATTAGACCTGTTATGATATGTTGTCCTGCGTCATTACAGGAAATTCAGCAACAACGAGCTGCTCAGAAACTGACATTTGCTTTCAACCAAATAAGTCCGAAGACTATTCCTTACTCACCGAGGTAAGCGCGTTCATTTTTTTATTTGTTTCCCTGTTGGACTGTTTTGCTCAGCTCATGGTGGTTTGGCAGAACATCAGTGTCAATATGAAGCCGTCCTTCACCTGATCTAATGAACACTGCTTTGACTGTGTTGCCATTGTTCCTTGTGCTGAGCTAACTGTCAGCTGGACAGACAGACAGACAGACAGACAGACAGGAGAGTGATATCAATCTTGTTGTCTAACTCAGTGTTCCCAAAGTGTTGAATCATTCAAGCATCAAGACCTTTGTAAACTGATGACATTATTCAGTCAAGGAGTTGTTTACCTTTGTTTACCTTTTGTAACATTCTAATTTCATGAAAGCTGAAATCACTTAGCATGCAGCTTGTTAGGACGCAATTCTTTCTTTATCTTTAACGCCTCATGACTAAAGGAAATTCTGAAACTGTCCAGGAGAATTTTTGGGGACGTTATGTGTTCAAGTCTCTGCTCTTGTGAACCATTACCCTGAACCCAGAGTGCTCTGTGTGTTCAGGTTTCTGGAAGTGTTTCTGCTCTACTGTCACTCTGCTGGACAGTGGTTTGCTATAGAGGAGTTCATTACCGGAGAGTTCAGGAAGTTCAACAACAACAATGGAGAGGAGATCAACCCCACTAACCTGCTGGAGGAAACCATGCTGGCCTTCAGCCACTGGACCTACGAGTACACCTGTGGAGAGCTGCTGGTACTCGACCTGCAGGGTAAAAGACTGTCAGCATGCTGACATGTCACCACACTCAGTCATTTATAAGAGAAGTTTCCTGTTTCTAGTTTTAAATGGCACTTACTCACGTAGATTGGCCTTTATCTCCAGTGACTTCCTGTTGAGGGTTATATTGATGTCATGATATTAAAGCTTGTGAGTTGGTGTTGGTGATTCTCTGAAGGTGTTGGGGAGATTCTGACGGATCCATCCGTCATGAAGAGCGGTGAGAAGGGGTAAGTGCCCTTTTTAAATGTGTTCTGTCAGCTTCTTCTGGCTGAATTATTTTAACATGAAACAAGGAAGGATTAGTTGATCGATCAGCATCTATTTTGGCAATCGATTAATTAAGTAAGTCTTTTTTTTTTTTTTTATGAAAACATAACTTAGTTTCAGCTTCTCACCTGCGATTTGCTGGTTTTTGGTCTTAAATTGACTGTTGCTCAGATTTTTTGTCCAGTAATATTTATATTTATATAGGACTGCTGTGTGACTCTTGCAGATCATACAATATGATATTTGGACCTGCCAACCTGGGGGATGATGCCATTAGGAACTTTTGCTCAAAGCACCGCTGCAACTCCTGCTGTTGGAAACTCAGACTTCCTGGTGAGGAATAGTACACCACAGAGTTTGCATCACAAATATTCGCACCGTCTTCATATTACAACCTACAGACGCACTCTGATAAGGTGTTATTTCTTCTTAAAAGCTCCTCAGGTCCATCTCCCACTGTGAAGGCAGTCCTTCACAAAAGAGCACAGGAGGTTCAAGTTTCCCCATCACACTGGTTATTTGCATCCTGTATCTATATGGAGTTTAACACAGAGACAGTTTCCCTCGTCTCTTCAGCAGATAAAAGTGAAAATAACCTCACACTTGCACTGTCACTCTGATGTATGAGGAAACATTCAAGTGAAGAACTAGAAGCAGGACACATTTCTGACTGGTGTTCATTTATTTCAGTGTGTTTGTGATTAAAAAAAGAAAAAGAAAAAAGTTAGAATAAAGATTCTGATCTGTTAAATAATGTGGACTTTTCCCCTTGTTTCCAACTCATCAGATCTAAAGCAAAATGACTACACACCAGATAAAGTGACGTTCTGACCCTAACAACACAAATACATACTCAAGAGCCATATAACAACCACATCATCATCATGAGATGCATTCTCTGGTTCCCTGCTACCCCCTTTCCTCCTCAGTTGGCAGTCTCCTCCTTTTTCAGTGATTCAAAGACTCAGTTTCTAAACTTGGTGAAATTATTTCAGATGTTTAGGATCGGTAGGTATTGAAATATGTATATTTTCAACAGTAGTCTATAACTTGAATAAAAAAATTAAGCTCTAGTGTAATTAATGAATTAACTTAACTCCAGGATTCACTGGCCCAACCAAGAGACCCATCATCAACAGTCTTAAGTGCTAGTTACTGAAATACATCACAATTCACTCTTTTTGCGAATGTAAGCACAACATCCAGCTCAAATGTGTGTCTGAACTCTGTTACTTTTAGAGCAGTGACAAAATACAAATTACTCATGCCTTTAGTAAGTTTCCCTGGGCAGGGACACTTAAATGTATAATGACTCAAAAGCCAATGCAAGACTGAGGAATTAGCTGAAGAAGTCTGTCCAAAGGAGAAAAAATACATTTTACCATGGCTAATTCAAATTGCAACATGTCTCTCCAGTGAGACAACATGTGTTCTGCCGCTCGTGGAGACCAGTGTACTCGGTCATGTACGGTTTGAAACATTGCTTTTGGTAATTTTGGAAGGTGTGGCAAGCTTTCAATCAGTGTGTTAATATGAGAGAGCACCTGTTGGTATTTGTTTGGAAAATGTTTTGAGAAGGAGATCAGAGGCATGACTACCTCGGCTTTTGGAAATCTTTCTTTGGCCACTGCCTCCAGTTCCCGTTTTACCTGCTCTCCATCCCTGGCATTTTTGTCATTGATTCCAAATGAAAGAGTGACTTTGAGGACATGATCCGTTTGCTTTGTGTTCTCCAAAATGTGCAGGGCATGGCACAATCGTGCTCCCGGGTAAGAGTCGACCTGTACTCTGCTGTCATTGCACTTTGGTAGCCGTGAAGTATTTGAGTCACCAAGTATCAGGATTGGCCTCTGGATGCTTAGCTTTTAAATGTGTCATTGTAATGCTGGTGCCTTGTAAACAGGGCTTTGTCCTCTGCCACTTGATCCAGTTTTTCCTTCAGCTTTACTTCAGCTCTCATCGCAGCATCCATATTAAAATCAACCAGTTCTTTCTTGACCCAGTTTACTGCCATGGTCCATGGCTCCTGCCAGTTTGTGCTGTCAGTAGTGAAGTGGAAATCTAGTGGAAATCTTCCTCTCCATTCTGGAGACTCCACTGAGAGAGCATGGTTTCACTTTCATGCATTTGGATGGCACCATGAGTCAAAACAAGAGGACTCGTGTCATCCAGGAGTTTCAGAGCACTGCAGCAGACAGTCCTGCTATCATGCTTCTGTCACTCAAAGCAGGAGGGTGGGGCTTAACTTGACAGCCACCTCACATGTTTTCCTCATGGACCTGCATGGAATCCTGCTACTGAGGAGCAGTTTATTAACCGCTGCCGGCTTTTGGGACAGACGTGGAAAGCCGTCGTGACCAAGTTCATTGTGAAAGACTCAGTAGAGAAAAAGATGGTGGAGATCCATTGCCATGCAATTCCAAACGAGTGCTTTGGCAGTATGTACAGTGTTACCTCATGCCAATAAAGCCAGTTGAATTGAGAGAGAGACTGAGAGACTGGCTGACTCTGTTTCCAGCACTAAGACTGTATCTGACTGTCCATCCACACTTGACACCCAGCAGAGGCTGGATAGTACAAACACTCCCACTGGCACAGTTGAGTTTTTGATTTTGTTTACATTTTTTTTTTTTGTTTTTTACAATGTCACTTTTCAAGTTGTCTATTTTCCTTTGTACTAATTAAAAGTTAAGTTACATGCTATGAGGAAGTGTATGCCATATGATTGATCTTAATCTGTGAGAAGTTGAGATAATGGCAAACATGGTGTTTTACAGGAGGGCTAATGTTACGTTAGCTCTGTAAGGGAGCGGATGCTCTGTAACTTTGCAAGGGTACATCGCAGAGGGTTACGGCCTTTGACATGATTCTGCAAGTGTCAGAGCCAAAAGTTGTTATGCCAGAAAGTGTTCAGGAGCATTTTTCTTGCCATTTGGAGTCGATTTGGGTTAATCTTTTAAATTTATATCTGTTGAAAGTGAAATTGTTGGGTCCGAAATCACATAGTGGAGGATGGACCTTACGTAACCTTATGTAACCTTACATAACCTCCGTATGGTGTGCCTTTTTCCTGCGAGGTCAGGGAGCAGAATTACAGCCAATCAAATTTGTGCAAAATGTGTGCATTTCTCTCGCCCCCTTTTAAAGTGTCAATAATGAGCTTCATCTAAATTACAGACAAATCTTTCCAATTTCTTCACACTGGTATTTATTTTATCTTATCAGTATTTATATGCCACATATGCGTCTCTATATCAGTACACAGTGTACCAGAGCATGTGAGCGCAGCTGAGCGGCGAGAATTTCTGCTCCCTGCTTTCGTGGGTGTTCGCTGCTTCGCTCCATCGCTCAAAGTTATACCAGACAGCTCCGCTCAAAGAGTGCTCTCCGCTCACCTAAAATGTCATTCAGCTCCGGTGAAATCGCTCCACGCTCACTCAAATTTAAAAGAGGGAGCAATTCCTGACGTTTTTCACTGAATTACGGCTGGGACACACTGCCCGATGTGGCCTAAACTGACATGCAGCGGCTCTGTTGCTGGAGAGAGCCTGTCGATTGAAACCCTTTTCAGTTTGTAAAGAACAGTAGATTGTTTTGGGCTGTCACCTCGTCCTCTTGCTGTGTTCTGTCTGTTTGAGCCAGTGGATGGCCTTGTACTGCCATCTAGTGGCCAGTCTTGGAACTGGAGCGAAAAGGAACCATCGCTCTGGCCTTTGGATTAAAACCCGCTCTGCGCTCCGACTATATTTCACACGCTCCGCTCACATGCCCTGCAGTGTACAGTCACAAACTTTTACATCAGTCTGCATTGTTTTGTGGTGAAGTGTCTGCTTCAGATGCTTAAAAACGTGCATGGTTTGAAATAAAACAAATCTACCTACATTTTTTAAATTTGATTGTTTGCAAAAGTTAAAATGGTAAGACGGTAAGACATGTTTTTGTTATGGAGAGGCTGGCTCTGATGATTTATTCATTTTTTTATGCGTTGGGGTTGTGCATTGATATGTCAAAAGTGCATGTTCTTTCTGTGCGTCAAAAGTTCCATCTGCGAGTTGCCCCCGATAAATAAAATACCTGATCAGTACATGCTGCCCCGAAACACATTGTACTTATCAAGTAAGGAGCTTGTTGTATATAAAATGGTTCTAACTGGAACCACAAACCACCAGGAAACACAGGTTGCAGTCAGTTCGTCTTGTTTATTTCCCAGAATTATGTGAATGTTGGCATTATAGTTCTTCCTGGTCGATTGCCATGGTTCTCAACAAAAGAGAACAAATTACAGTATTTGCCCAAACAAATTAGACATCCAGCTCCAAATAATGTTAAATACTTGTAAATTAGGATATAATTTATATTTCAAATAAAGAACTTCATAATCCAAATGAAGCAGATAATGTGCTACTTACAGTGAGGGATTTCAAATACACATGGTAAACTCAGGTGAGCACCAGCACACACTCAGCCTGGTAAAAGTTTGGAGACAAAGAGGAGGGAGGCCTCATCCAGCCCTCTATTTATAAAGTGGGAGGAACAGTGGGAGGTGCTTGAACCACTATTGCTGGTCTCCTTGTCACGGACAACTAATATGAAGGGGGAGCAAATCTACAGTTTCTAACAGAGCTGTTCATACCTTTGGTGGTGACGTACATCAAGGACTTCTGTGAGAAGCTGTTGTTTACTGCACATGATCAGGGTGGCAACATATATGTATATCATTTTGATGACTTTGTTTATGATTTCAGTGCAGTGTTTGGTTTTGAGCACAGGTAAATTTGTTTTGAGGCGAAAGTTTCATTATGTACGAGGAGTCAGAGGTTTTCTAAATAGTGCTTGAAGCTGAGGTTTTGTGTTGAATGTTTTCAGAAGATGGAGCACAGTTTCAGAAATTGTGTTTTAGAGTTTGAGAAAAACTGTAATAGCCGTCACTGGCAGTGCTCTTATTTTGAAAAGATGTAAACCGTGTCCTTCCAGTTCAAAGGACGGACCAGTCCAATCAGCGACGATTCCTGTCACCCAAGGGTACCTACCTCTTCCTGTTTGGTTAATGTCGTTGTGGGTCCGGGTATCTTTTGGTCTTTCAAATTTCCTTTCAGAAACGGGTGTTTAAAAACAAAAAACTAGTGGTTATTTGATTTTCGTTTTAAAATGCAAAAAGTAAAATTGAAATACACATACAACAAGGTTTTTCTTTTTCATGGTCAAAAGGGGATGAGTGAAAATTGGAAAATGATTCGATTTTCATTTTCTATTTCATATAACAAAAAATAAAATCACTAGAAAACAGAACGGGAAAAGGCCTGTTTTTTTTCATATTCTGAGACCGGATGTTGTCATTTACAGGACGGTGCTGTGTAGAACAAACAGGCTATGGCGGGGTAATCTACCGTGACACATGGACATGGAACTGCGGTCAAGCCTGCCATCAGGCTCCGTGGTCAAATCAGCCGCACTTAAATTTCGACCAAAAGATACATTGACCGCTGTGTTTTCTGATTTGCATGTGTGTGTTTTTGATTTGCACTTGTGTTCTGATTTGTGTTTTCTGATTTGTGTTTGTGTTTTCTAATTTGCACTTATGTTTTCTCATTTGTGTTTTCTGATTCGCGTTTTCTGATTTGCATGTGTTTTTTTGGATTTGCGTTTTCTGATTTGTGTTTTTTGATTTGTGTTTTCTGATTTGCGTTTTCTGATTTGTGTTTTTTGATTTGTGTTTTCTGATTTGTGTTTTCTGATTTGTGTTTTCTGATTAGTGTTTTCTGATTTGTGTTTTCTGATTTGTGTTTTCTGATTAGTGTTTTCTGATTTGCGTTTGTGTTTTCTGATTTGCCGCTGTGTTTTGCACTTCAGGTCCACCGTACAAACCAGTTACAGAACAACACTGAGGATGGTTCTATAGTTTGGTCCATTAGCTGCTTTGACACAGATTTTTGTCCTCGTGGCTGCATAAGCTTTTGTCCTGATTTCCTTTCAGGGGACGCTGACCTGACCCCTCCAGATTCCACCTCCCTAATAGACCCTCCACAGCCATCACAGACAGAAGCCATTCAACCATCACCTGTGAGCTCATAGTTCATAGATTACACTGATCACGTCAACATTTAGGTTTTATACTAATACACTGATCTCTTCCAAGGGTCATTTGTCAGCTCCCGCTGGGAAAAAAGTCCAGTGTGACGGAGGCAGCAGTGGCTGCCACCCCAAGTGAGGTAATACATGCAGCGTAATGGAGAAACAGCCTTACAGTCAGAGCACTTGCCGGTCACTAAATGAAGCTCTTGTCTTTGTTATTCAACCAGGTAGGCAGACATCAGGTGGCTGAAAGAGGATGCTGAAAGAGGGCAGTACAAGTACAGGAAAAGGAAAGTCCTCAAAAGTTACCCAATGTGGTTTCACCCACCTGAATTTCCTGGAGTGGTGGTGGGAGGAGGAGTGCCCTCAGCAGACTCTTTTTTTTAACAGCCGCATGTTTTTTGGAGACCAGTTGGTGTGTGGGGTTACAGCCTTCGCTGTCCCAGGTCTGAGTGCCCAGCGCGAGCCAAGAAGGACACTTTTCTGTACCGCTGTGGCTCCTCAGAAACTGTCAGGCAGATTTGCCACATGTCCAGCTGGTACTCAATGCTGACTGAGGTCCTGGCCTGTAATGCTTGCAGGAAAGCTGTACAGGAGTCAAAAGAACATGCCACTGGCCGCTTCCTGGCGTAGGATGCAGGCATTTTAAACCAGCTCAGTCCAGCTCACAGAGCCGCGTTCCCTGCTGTTTTAACGCCGTGGTGAGTCTCTCAGTTATTTACTGTAAATTGGATTCTACAAGATTGTATTAGAACGTGTCATTCTTAATGATTGTGCTGTAATTTCAGACATGGCGTGGACAAGCAAGTGGTCCCCCTGATGAGGGATCGAGTACCTGCACAGGAAAGACCTCAAGACAGAGCCTCGGCACATTGGTCACGCGCTACCAACCGAGCTAAGCGGCGCCCCAAGAAGGTAATTTTGATGCAGTCTTATGAACAGGAACATCTTTAATTAAAAATATAGTCATTGAGTCAATTTAAATTAAGTATCGATTATGTTTTAGTGATCATGTAGTTTGAATGCGGAGCAGAAAGAAAATCCTATGAAATTATGGCCAAGCATAACGCTGAGGTGAGATGTCTTTTAGCTCTCTTCTTCAGCTGACACCTTGAAAAGTGTAAGAAAATGAAGCCATAGATCTCCCGTCACTCTTCATGTCTCAAAAGATAAACAGTCCCGGAATAACACAGAAGATATGTGCTAAGATTACTGAGAATTTATCACTATCGTCCATGTTAAGGCACACGTACAAACATCAGACATGAATTCAAAACAAATGAAAGACAATTACAGCGTGCACCTCTTTGATCACATGTAGAATAACCTCATTCTGGAGCAGTAAGTTTTTCCTCTGCAGCAGTGTTGGTCTGACTCATACTGCTACTGTCCCATGACATCACTGCATGGCATCATAACACGTCCCTTTATGCCCTTAACTAAACTCTGGTCCTGTGAGCACTAAATTGCTTAGTCCAAAATGATATTCAGGTGGACGTGTTTCTATACATGTCACCCTGTTAACCCTTTTTTATTACATTTGTAATCAGGTTTTATCGGCTCGATGAACACAAATAATTATCACTTTATGACAAGAGCATACACAATAAACATCTCAGTGAAGTTACTTACAGTTTTTACACGTACACATGCGTTATACTGCTGTTAATGTAAGAGTCTCTCTGTTTTCTGTTCATCATCAGATTTGCAAGAAACTTTCTGGAGATGGAAAAGGCACTGCAGAATGGTGCACCAACGTGGCCAATCAACTTGGTCAGATCCTCGTGGCTGTAATCAAAAGTGAGGAGTCTCTGGACAAAATGCGGCCAATGGCTGAAGGCCTCATGGAGGTACAGAAGAGCTGGTGAGGCACCTCCTGAACTGATGTACGTGGACCGCGGCTGCTGTCGCGTTCATGGTGTGTCACACCTGGAGCAGCTGTTCAGTGAGTGGGCCGACAGTGACATGATGGTGCGGAACTAACTAACTGAACTAACTATATACAACTGAACTATTTACAAATATACAACACATGATGACATATGTCACCTCAAAGGAGAACGTCGGCTGTGTTTAACTCATATCCCTGTTGATTGAGGTGAGAGAGTGCTGTCAGTCGGAAAAAATAGCGGTAATTCTTAGCACAATATTCACCAGATATCAGGACGGCAGCTAAAGCTAACCTATCGGGGCAGACATAACCAAAAGTGAAACTTGAGGATGTCTGTCCCCATAGGTTGACTCTAGCTGCCTTTGTGACATCTGGTAAATATTATGACATCTGGTAAGGATTATTTTTCTTAGGGAAGGGGATGTTTAAAGCCAGCGGGCCCACCTGGTGCCCGCGGCATGTGGCACACTAAGTTTGGACAGGTGACGAAGCTGTAGACAGTGTTCTTGTTCCGTCATCATTTCCTAGACGAGAAAAGTGAGAAAGGAAAGGAAAGGAAAGGAAAAGGGGGGTATAGGGGTAAGGGCCAGTTTTCAAGTGATGTATCGTCACCTTTCCCCATATTTTTTTGAGCTGAAACTTGGTCTACCCCCACATTTCCAGGTCCCCTGAGTCCACTGGTAGCAATGGATCATGAATCCGAGCAAGTAAAAGTTTCATGAAATTTGGTGAAAGTGTTAGAGTGAAAATTCACCTTGCAGAAAGTGTTTTGGAGCACATTTCAGGTCATTTAGGTCTATAGATACCTATAAAAAGTTGAAAAGTTTCCAACTTTTTGCTGAAATTTCACCAAGTGTCAGAGTGAAATTCCTGCTTCCAGAAAGTGTTTAGGAGCACATTTCAGGGTTTCACTGTAGATCAGATCTCACTGTAATTGTATATTTTTTTTCATGAAATTACTGTTTTGCTTAACTGTATTCATAATCTATGTGTGACTGTTTCAACTGGTTTTAGGGATCAGGTTAGATTTTTCTTAAAAATTGGTGAATGTTTTATATCTGAGGATCCTCACAACTTTCACGACAATATTAGATTTGTGTTGTCCTTACTCTGATGATAATCTCATCTGTACTAACATGATCTTAACTATCTAAATATACTGAATATCACGTGATAATTATATATCTAAAGTCAAGTTGGATGGAGATAAAACTGTAGTAATCAGCTATTACATCATGTTATTGAAGCAATGTAATACAATAATTAGCTTTTTGTTTACTTAAACTTTTCCACTCTGTTCATTTTAAACATTATTGCTACATAAATAGCACAGCATATATACACATCTTCATTCTGAAAGTTCTAAAATATTTTAGCTACTAAAACATTTTGTGTTTCAGGTAAAGATGGAGAAGTTTTAGTGGTATAATGTCATCACATTGGAGTGAAGATGATTTTACATAATGATGGTGATGATGGTTTATTTTTCAGATGAGTATGGAGATCTGGTGGCATTTTCCTCTGATGATGAACTGATGATGGGTCTGGCCTGTATGAAGAGCGACACCTTCCACCTCTTCATCAAAGGTACTAACATGTTATCCACTCACCTGAAACTCACTCTCGTGTTCATGGCTGTTTGAGTTAAACATGTCCAACATGTTCAGGGTCATTAGACACAATTTTTGACTGAAAATACAGATTCATAATTATAGCTGCTGTGCAGCGATGGGTCGGGTCCGGGCTATTTTTGGCAAATGTAGGCAATTCTGAGCAACAAACAGGAGAATAGGAAGACAAGACAGTTGACAACAACGTTCATTTGTGATCACTTGAGGCTTGAACTCACAACTTCTGGAACCAAAGCCTGTCATCTATCACTCTGAGCTAATTGGCAAGTGGCAACACAACAGTGGCTTCACAAATTGAGTAAGCAATTCACTGTTGTGCAGGCAGATTTGAATCCACTGTAAAAAAATCAGTTACCAAGACAAAAATCTGAAAATACACAATTGCAGCATGGAGATGTTGGTAATTTGTTTTTAAAAATGACTGATTTGCTCCATAAGTGAATAACTGATGTTTAGCTATGTCATTATTGCATTGACTCCAGTTGTTCACATGAAATTTTAAATGCTGTGAAAAATTCAGTTTTTGAGGCTCAATTTTTGATAAATCACAGGAGGAGAGAGGAAACAGGTTTAACAAGTTTTAGTTTTGAAAAAGAAAACTGAGTGATGTACTTCATAATATTAATAGCTTTGAATGTACAAAAGTTTCTTCAATATTGAGGCTACAGTTTGATCAAAGTTCTGAAGCTGTGGTTGATTTGTTATGAATTTTCAATGTTTTGAACTTTAGACGCTTGCTGTAGCGCCACCATCAGGACTATTGTCTTGGGTTTACAGCTGAGGTAATCTGGCATGAGACTGAACCTTTATGCAAAATTTAGTTAGCTTTCACCCACGGTCCGGTCCAAGATATTTGTTTTTATTGAGCGTAGAGGCTTGCTGTGATGCCACCATCAGGACAACAGTCTTGTGTTTCATGTTGAGGACATCTGACATTTTGATCTGTCATCATCATCATCATCCTAGCTGGGTCTCGAACCCACAACCCCTGACACCAAGAACCAGCTCCTAACTCACTGAGCTAATGTCAAGCTGTCAAGGCAGATTTCCAAAATGGTCAAAATGTCAGAAATTCTGTTACCTGAACACAAATCATAACCTGCATCTTGACAGCATGTGTTTTGCTTCATAAGAGAAAATCTGATGTTTAAAAATGTCACTCTTACATAGACTCCAGTTCTTCCCATGAGAACAGAATCAAAATGTTCTCAAAAAGTCAGTTTTTGAGATAAAATTCTGATATTTGCCAAACTTCATCAACCAGGACTCCAAAATATTCTCAATATTTTTCAAGAAGATCGAAAATGCATTTAGCAAGAATTTGATAGTATTATGTTTAATTTGAGTATATGTTCGCAGTGCTGTTTACAGTCAAACGTTTTGATGCACTGTAGGCTTAATTTTTGATAAATAAAAAATCTGAGAAACAAGTTTTGTGGAGGACGGTCTGAAGATGCTCTCTAGCAAGTTTAGTGACAATTGAGCAAAAATTGTAGGAGGAGAGGTTTTATAAGTTTTACAGGTTTCGAAAAAAACTGAGTGATGGACTTCATAATTTGTAATGAGTTTAAGTGGACTAAAGTTTCAGCAGTATTGGGGCTATAGTTTGGTGAACGTTTCAAAACTGTAGCATGTACTGTTGATTTTGTAGGTATTTTTAAATCTTTTAAATTTTAAATGCTTATATGCTAAATTGCTTATTTGTCCTTATGTGGGACTGTTTCTGGGCTTTTATCGAGATATAAATTAATAAAGGAGAAACCTAAATCCACCCCCAATATTTTATTTATCTCAGTTGACACCCCCCTCCAGAATGATTGGATTTTTGGACAGGCCCAAAAAACATGAAAGTGGTTAGGCATAGAGGTTCCACATTGTCTCCAACAGAGGCCTCGGCTCTGTGAGCCTGTTTGTAGTGCTATTATCTTAGGAGTTATGAAAAATCTCACTATATTCTTCCAGCCAAATTCTCTTAACGATCTTGAGTTTGCAGTTGTTGCTTGTGTCTCACATATTTCCAACCAGGCCTCCTCTGATATTTGTGTTTCTGACTCCATCTCCCATTTTTGCTTTATGGATGTTGTAGAATGCTTTTTAGAAGTTTGTATACTTCGTATATTCTCGAGATAAACTTTTGGTCATCTTTTTTGCATTCCTTCTCCTCCCTGATTTTTAATTCTTTATTGTAATAATCTCTGACTTGCAGGTATCTATGAAAGTCCTGCTTACCCAGTCCAAATGTGACTGAAATCAACTCATAGCTCTGAAATTTACTATTTGAAATGAGAGAGCAAAAGGATGTGATACCTCTCCCAACCACTGCTTAAAGCCCTCATCCAAATTAGCAGGATCAAACTGCGGGTCATATGCCACCCAATTCAAGACTCTAGCCTGTTTCTCTATTTGTAATTTCCTCAGTACTTTAAACCATAGTTTGAGAGTAAATAGTAAATTCAAGCTGTCATAATATTTTTCAGCTTGGTTTTTACTTCCTATTAAAGATTGTATTGGAATTTTTATCTGTGTGATTTCCAAACATTTCTATTTAGATTCATAATTTGGGGAACACCAGTATACTAAGGGTTTCAGTTGAGCAGCGTAGTAGTAATCCTGTAAGCATGGTAAAGCTCTTCCTCCCTTCTCTTTTTTTCAGCTGAAGAGTCTTAAATTGAACCCTAGGTATTCTACTGTTCCAAATGAACCCTGAGATCCAGGCATTCCATACCAAATTGTTTTTGGGGTACCTCTAGAGGCAACGATTGGAAGAGATAAAGAAGCCGTGGCAACACATGCATTTTAATTATTTCTATTATATTACTCATATCAAGTAGGAGAAGGGACCATCTCGAAATGTCAGATTTGATCTCTCTATTGATGAGGCTGTAGTTGTTTTCAAAAAGTTTTGACATATCTTTAGCGAGAAATATTTTATTTGGGGCGAGTCCCATTTAAAATTATATTTTCCTTCAATATCTGGGTTGGGAGTATAGTTAAATGTAAGGGTTTGGGTTTTTTGAATATTTAACTTCCTATCCTGAATATGAATTATATTTTTTTAGCAGGGACATCAATTCAGGGATGCTTGAGTCAGGGCTTGTAATGAAGAGCAGGACATCATCTGCAAACATACAGGTCTTGTGTTCTTCTCCTCTAATATTAATTCCCTTTATCTCAGAGTCCTCTCTAATCGCTCCAAGTTAATAGTTTGCGACAAGTGACCATTCATCCTGATCCTGCCTGTTGGAGAGGAGTATAATGTTCTAATACATGTAATAAAACCATCTCTGAAGCCAAGTCTTGCAAGCACACTATATAGATATTTCCAACCTACCGAGTCCGCGTCTAGGCTGATCAACATTGCACTGATGTTTTCTGATGTAATGTGACTCATCACCTGTAGTAGATATTGGTCTGTATGAGCTGCATTCATTTTTATCTTTTCCTTCTTTCGCGATAAAAGAGATAACTGCTTCCTTCCATGATTGGGGGGCTTCCCCTGTTCTCAATGTATGATTGAAACAATTAAGCAGGACCGGTGTCATCTGTAATTTAAATGTTTTGTACCACTCAGATGGGTATCCATCCGAACCAGGAGCTTTATTAGCTTTCAATCTTGAAATGGCTCTATACAGTTCTTCCACTGTTATCTCAGCCATAATTTCTTTATGTTGTTGTTCTCCTATAGATGGTAGGTCTAGAGAACTTAGAAAAGTCACTATGATGGTAGTTTCTGCCATGGCTGGTTGGGTATACATTTCTTTATAGTATTGTTCAAAAGAATGTTGGATATCCTCTGAATCGCTGCAGATCTTTTGCGTCTTTGGATTTCTAATCTTATAAATGGTGTTCTTTACACGTTGTTTTCGTATCCTCCAGGAAAGTAATTTCATCGCCCTATGCCCCGTCTCATAATACCTTTGTCTGGTGAATTTAAGTTGTTTTTCAATTTCCTCATCATATATACCATTTATATCTTGTTTAATTTTGTTTATTCTAGTTAATATCTGAAGGTCTCTTTGTTCCATGTGTCTAATTTCTAATAGCTTCATTTCCTCTTGTAGTCCAACAAGTCTTTGTTTTTCCTTTTTCCAAAAAGCTGTGAGGGTATTAATTTTGCCTTGAATAACTGCCTTTGCTGCATCCCATAAAGTGAGTGGAGAAACCTCTCCATTATCATTATCCTGTAAATACGTATCCTGTAAATACGTATTGAATCTGTTTCTGTACTGTTTGTCATTTAGGATACTCGTATTAAGTCTCCAAAGTGTATTTTTCCGTTGATTAGTCAGGTGCAGGGTGAGGTAGACCCCTGAGTGATCAGATACGTCCCTAATCCCTATCTTACACTCCCTCACCCTGTGCCAATTTGTTTTTTACATAAATAAATAATCAATTCGTGACTATACAGAGTGGCATGAGGAATAGTAGGTGAACTGTTTTTTCCCGGGATGAGACTCTCTCCACACATCAATCAGGCCCAGCTCTGCAAGCATCCGCTGGACTAACATGGCATTTGGACTTTTCTTTTGGCGCTGGTTAGATGTACCTAACTTGGGTTGAAGTTGAATATTAAAATCGCCACCACAAATTAGAGTTCCCTGTGTTTCTAGGACTATCAAGTCAAATAGTTTCTTAAAGAACATTTTGCTCCCGGGGGGGCATATACATTAAGTAAAGTTACTTCTTGATTGTCTAATTTACCCTTTATTAAAACAAATCTCCCTTCCTTGTCTTTCACTTCTGAGATAAATTCAAAATTTACTGCATTAGGGATCAGTATAGCCACTCCCCTCCTACGGGTTTATGATTTATGAGATGAGTAGTGAGTATTGTGAAATCCAAGTTTTTTCAACGTAGCATAACTATCTTATATTCCTGATGATGCATATATTCTTTTCAACCTGTGTGCAGTTTTGTAGCATTACTCGGGATGTCTCAAACAAGAACAGTGAACAAAGAAGCAAAAAACAAAAGACAAAGACTTCCAAGTCTGAAGTTCAAATAAAACCTCAAGTTGAGAGGAGATCCTCACGTCCGTCGAGGGCCTCTCATCAGTTTCAGACAGAATACTCTGAGTCGGTAGCATACTTTTCAAGTCAGCTGTTCCTTGACCGGTATAAAGTACCATCTTGTCAAGCTCGATATAATAACATTTAGTCTCTTTGTACATTGACAGAGAGTTGAGAGACAAAGGTATTATCCCCTCAGAAGAAAATCAAATTCCTTAGTTATATTGTGCTGAAAATTAAGTAGTGAAGGCTTTTTCTTTTTAGGTATAAAAATTTAACATAGGTAAATTTTGGGAATTTCTTAAACTCCCATGGTAAGTAGACCAAAGATCCAAACTCAAAAGTCTAAGCATTATCTTCTTATGTAGGCATATAATTTCATTTTAAGTAGGTTTATGTAGAAACAGGAAAACTATAGCATTTAACTCCTTAAGGTAGGATTCAACTTATAAATCTGGATAATTTTAGTATTAACTCTCCTTGTAGACTGATTAAAGTACATGCAGTCATTCACTTTAAATAGGGGCTGATAACACTTTTCTTTCAAAGCCCAGTGTTAAGAATGGGGGGCCATACTGGGGGGATTAGACCCCGATCACATGATGATATTTCAGTTAACAGTCACTGAGTTTGTCTTCTCCGGTCACTCACCTCATCATATGTGGTGATATTTACCCTGAAGCGTTTCATTCGCCACTAACAGATGCTCCCTGTGGAGCATGCTGAAAGCTCCACAGTCTGTCTCTTATCTGCCCCTGGTCCACCATCTGTCTGCGACGATCTGCACCCACCTTCTCCCACATTGCAGTTTTCCGCAGCTTCGGCGCTGCGGAGTCTAGCTCTTTAGGTTTTTTCAAAGGAAATACTCTCTTCTTCAGATCTTTTGCAGCCTCTGCTGCGCTCTCGTAGACCTGGGTGCCGCTGTCAAAAAAAACTCTCAGCTTAGCTGGATGTGGCGTTCGGAAACGGATGCCTTTGGCTTTGAGCTCTCTCAGTATCCCCACATATGCCTTTCTTTTCTTTAGTATCTCGGGAGGATAGTCTTGGTCGAAATATATCCTTTTCCCCTCATAGCAAACATCTTTCTTTCTCCACGCAGTACGCAGTACCTGTTCTTTCACTCTGAACTCAAGGAAGCAAATCACCAGTGATCTAGGCGGTGCATCTTGTGGAGGCTTTGGGGCGAGAGCCCGGTGGCAGTGCTGTATTCCGAGGTTCATGTCCACGACCGGGAAGCCGACTTCTGATTTTATTAACTTTGTTACAAACTCCGATAGGTTGGACCCCTCTGATTCCTCTGGCACTCCGTATAATGCGGAGATTGTTCTGGCGTGAGCGCGCTTCTAGCTCGGTTAGCTTAGCCTGTAGTGCCTCTTGGTTCTCTAGCACCTGGGTGAGAGCCTCCTTCGCTGCTCCTTTGAGCCTCCCTTGCTGCCGTGTCCCATTCTTCGATGTCGGATATGCGCTGTTCGGCCTCCGCCACTCTCGCTGTCGTAGCCTGTAGCTCACCTGTAGCTTTCTGGAGTTTCCTGTTGATTTCTCCTCTGAACTCGTTCAATTCTTTCCTCATGTCGTCACAAAGGAAAGTCGAAATTCACTCATTTCACTTTTAAGATCCGACCTAAGTGCACCAATCTCGTTGAAAATGGACTGCATGAAGGGGCTAATGTTAGCTTCTTCCTCGTCTGCGTCGCCATTGTCCTCATAGTTTTCCTCCTTGCCGTGTGTTTCTTCGACAGTCTCTCCTCTATCATGGCTTGAGCCTTGTTTATCTTTATTCTTTTTTTGTCCACCCCTTCCATGTTAAGTTTCAGTGCAGTTTTTTCCCTTTAATGTTCTTCAAAGAGGATAGAAATCCAACCGGTTGGGAGCGGAGTTTTCAGGCTGCCATTTGCTTCAGCGCCACCGGAAGTCCCCCCCTCATGCACAATCTTGATGTCAAGTTTGTCCTATGGAAATGACAGAGAGAGAAAAGGTTGTCTTCATATAGCAAACAGCATCATCACCTCAATGATTCACATAAAGATAACATATTGCATTCCTTAATTTCAGATCTGCATATACCATATATAGTATTCTTAAGCACAGAGCATAGAATGTAGCAAAATGACACTTCACAAGTAGCTTGTCATCATATTAATCCCTGTATAGAGCAGGAAAATGCACCTAATGCTTCCACTGTTGTCTCGGCCTCTTTTGCAATGGAGACATTGGTTTGCTGAGGCTGTGCAACAGGCCATCATTGTTCCTCTTCCTAAAAAGACAGAAAAAGAAAAAAAATGTAACATCCATTTTTAATATTCACATACAAGCAATGATGCCACCAAGGAACTAATCCACCATGATAGATGTAGATACTGAATGTGTTCAGTTGCCAAAGTAAACCATAATAATACTACTACTACTACTACTACTACTACTACTACTACTACTAATAATAATGATAATAATGATAATAATGATAATAATGATAATAATGATAATAATAATGATAATAATAATAATAATTGTTATTGTTATTGTTATTAAGGGATTTTGATTTGAGTGAGCAGGTCAATTTACAACAGTGAAATCATAAAGGGCACCCAGTATGGTGTAAAGGGCATACTATGAATAAAACTTGAATCATTTTATGTTAATATCTTGTAAGCACACAAACTCAAATAAGACCAACAATGTCTCCTACCATCAACATGAAGATGCCATAGTCATTCCCGTACAGCTGTCTTGGAAACCCCTAGGATGTAAGAAAAAGGACTTCTTTAAATCCACTGGAAACTGAAGCATCCATGGGCAACATCAGGGAGCAGGATGTCTGGAGTCTTCTGTTCATTAGACCATCCTCTTTCACTTGTAGTTTGCACCGCTTTAGATGTCTCCAGAGGTCTGTTCTGATGTATGACTACTGCTACTTTAAATCCTTAACCAGGAAACACTGTTTAAAAAAAGTAATTCTTTGCCATTGGAAAATGTGAAAGCTCTTGATTTGGCAAGCCATTTTACTTCAGGTGGATAATATTCTCAAAAAGCAAAAAAGTCCACATGGAATATAGAAATGCTTAAAAATGATTTCTTCCCAAGGCACACTGACTGCTTTCAAAACTTGCAAGGCAGGTAGTCTGTTGCTGTTGACTGATAGGTTGCTCGCCTTTTAGGTACAATTTGTGTGTCATGTCCTAAAATAAAGAAACATGAGTTACTTTTTAATTTGCATATAATAAAAGAACAAATTCATGACAGCACTTTCTTTCTGCATACAGTTATCTTATACATTTGACCCATCCATGTTTATGTAATTATGTTTTTTGGATCCGCAGCGCTGGCTTTCTGTGTGAATTACACATTGGTTGGTCTTTATGCCAGAGCTGCTTGGTTCTGGGTGAACAAACAATGGCAGAGAATTGGTGAACCGCCACTGCCACAATATTGAGGTCACTCTGTGTGAAAAAGTCTAGTGCTTAAACATGAAAACAACAATCTCTGATCTACTGATCATCTTTATTTTAACTTTATCCAGGTTGTTCCTTCTTAAATTTTTTAAATTAACAGGTTTTTTTGACGCCTTCCCTCCTTCACTTTCAGAAAGACTGAAGCTTTAATCTGGGAAATCAACTAAAGTTGAACTTAATGTATTGTTACAAAAGAAGACAACATTTGAAGTGACAATTCAGTTGATTAATTCACCTGTTTTCTTATATATAAAATACTAGTTAACAGGGGACACCTGGGGATGCAGAATCACGTCAAAGCCCATAACTCTCTGTGATGTACCCCTGCAAATTTACAGAGAATCCGCTCCCTTATGGAGGATACATAACGTTAGCCGTCATATAAAATACCATTTTTGGTTCACTCAGCTCCTGAAGTCCCATAGTGATGAACCACATATCAGCAGATAGCCCAGGACAAGCCCGTTATTTTGGCACAGAAAGTAGATTAATAGGCCACGTCCATCAGAAATTATTACATTTTCGGTCCCCACTAGGTGGTTGCGTGCCATAATTTGTGCGAAGGAAAAAAAACGACCACTTAAAATTGCCATTTTTAAAAAAGCAAAACACAACAAAAAACATGTAAACAACAAAAATACTAATCATAATCATAATAACACTACAAAGCTTTACAACACTAAAACAACCTCAACAATCAAACTTTTTTGGAGAGGAATCAGAATAGAGACTACACAGCCTTTGAGAACTGCAGTTGCCTTGCTATATGGAATACATGTCTGGATAGCAAGATAAAGACAGGAATTTTCTTAGTGAATGGGGGTTAGGATGTAGAATTAGGATTAGGGTTAAGTGAGCAGTTAGGGTTTTGGCATTCAAAGTGTATTAGCATATTTAGCTCCCAGATTTCCATCTACAACAGTAGTATTTCATAGATGGAAATCTGGAAGCTTAATATGCTAATCTGGAAGCTAACTAGCTTTAGCTTCCAAATTTCCATCTACAACATGTAGATGAAATTCTGGAAGCTAATTAGCTTTAGCTTCGAGATTTCCATCTACAACAATAGTATTTCATAGATGGAAATCTGGAAGCTTAATATGCTAATCTGGAAGCTAACTAGCTTTAGCTTCCAAATTTCCATCTGCAACACGTAGATGAAATTCTGGAAGCTAATTAGCTTTAGCTTCCAAATTTCCATCTATGAAATAACCATAACTCTAACTCCAACTGAAATATGGAAGCCATTCATAAATTATATGAATGGCTTCCATATTTCAATCTATGACACGTTAGGGTTAGTAATAGATTGAAATATGGAAGCCATAGATTATAATTTGGAATGACTCCATATTTCCATCTACATAGATTAGATTCTCAAAGGGTACACCTTAAGAGCAAGCTTGAATTTCCATAAACGTGGTATAGGGGGGCTTTGTACTACTTAAGGTCCTGTCTTATTTGAGTGTTTGTTTTTTTACTTTATCCCCAGTAGGGAGCGCTTTGGAGATCAACTACTCCAAAGGAGAACGTCGGCCGTGTTTAACTCATGTGCTGTCAGTAGGAAAACTAACAGGAATTTTCAGCACAATGTTCACCAGATATCAGGACGGCAGCTAAAGTGAACCTATGGGGGCAGACATCCTTTAAGTTTAACTTTCGGTTAGGTCTGCCACCATTGGTTGACTCGCGGTGCCTGTCTGATACCTGCTGAACATTGTGCAAATTTGTTTTGTTAGTTTTCCTACTGACAGCACTCTGTAACCTTGATCAACAGGGATAAGGAGTAAAAACGGCCAACATTCTCCTTCAAACAAGCATTCATTAAGTGGAAGGTTTTGCCTGATTGGCCGTCACTGGGGAGGGAGGGGAAGGGAAAGGGAAGGGTTGGGGAATGGGGAGGGGTGGGGGAGAGGGCTCATGAATACCTCACCCCCAGAAGAGAGACAATTCACCTTGTGAAGACTCTTCTTGCAAGGAGGTGTGCAGCGGGCTGGGGTGGGGGAGAGGACGGGGACGTCAGTTCGGGGGATGGGGACGGGTAGGGGGTGGGGGTGAGGGCTCGTGAGTCCCTCACCCCCAAAAGAAACCCGAAGTCTTCGTTGCTGCCGGATGCCTGTGGTTTGCGGAAACAACTTGTCCAGACACTTTGAAGTGTTTTTTGGAAAAAAAAACAAACAAACAAACAAAAACTTCCCCCAGAAGGAGCACGTTTCCATCCACTCCATTTGTCTATTCGTCTATAGGCACTCATTTGAAGAGAGTATTTTTTGGTCCCATACATACAACCTGAGGTGGGACTTTGACATTTTTTGGCCAAGCCCCATAAGGATGAATGGGAGGTGGAATCTGGAATCAAACTGGAAGGGGCATTTGTGAGCTTGGGGATTCTGCTAGAATCCCCAAACTTTGTTTGTGTGGTCCTTAGGGGCTGCTGATGGGTCTCCAAGTGTTCCCACACCTCTATGAGCAACTTCCATATTTTTCCCCATTAGGATGAATGGCAGGTGGAATCCGGAATCAAAATGGAAGGGGCATTTGTGAGCGTTTGAAAACAGCTAGAATCCCCAAACTTTGTGTGTGTGTTTGGTCCTTAGAGGCTGCTGATGGGACTCCAAGTGGTCCCACACCTCTATGAGCAACTTTTTTTTTTGGGTCCAATACATCTAAGTTGAGGTGGGACTTTGACATTTTTCAGCCATGCCCCATAAGGGTGAATGGGGGTGGCCAAAGTCTCAGCTCTAATAAACCTTGGGAAAGGCAATGAGTCAGTACTTGAGAAATGGCATTTACCCCCTTATTCCCCCTCTATTAGCCAGGACCAGTACCATTAACTAGACTTTACTTTAACCCTTTTTGTCAACCAAACACAGACCCAACTTAACATTGTGCTGAGAGAGAGAGAGAGAGAGGAGAGAGAGAGAGAGAGAGAGAGAGCTCCTGAATATTATCTGTTTTTTTGGTTTTAGAAGGAGATAAACTTTCAATTTTCAAGTTCGAATGACTTTGACTTTAAAACAACCTTTATTTACATAATATTATAAGTACAAAATCTATTTCTTTCTCATCTATTTCAAATGGCACACTGAAAACAAAAAAATACTACAATTCCATCACTACACACACAATATAATAGGTTAAAATTTAAGGACCAGTGAGACATCTTCCGTCAGTGAACTAAAGCCTGTCTGATCCCCCACAGAGCCTTGAATGAGTCCAGATTACTGGTCAGGGTATATAAATTGTGCTCTATTTTTAGACGAGCTGCCACCATACCCTTCAGACTCTCTGCACTACATCAGTCCAGCCCTGACCTAACATGTGGTTCTTCCTGGTCTTCCAGATAGCAAACTTTGCAGTTCCAAACGAGAAAATTGATTAGAACCAAAGTTGGTCTCTTACTTGATACATATTTTAGGCCCAAATACATAACAGGGGACAGAGAAAGTCTCTCTCAAAAGCTTCCACCCATTTCCCGCAGTACCCTAAATAAGCCCGCTAACCAAGGATAAGATGCCTCTAAATGCCTCTACTAAGTGTCTCACTTTGTGCACAGAACGGACATCCGTCCCCAGTGCTTGGATCCTGGAGAGCTCTGTGTCTGTTTGTGGCTATTGCTCCATGTATAATTCTCCATTGGAGATCAGCCACCCATTTCTCAACAGAAGGCTTATTCAGGACCCTCCACCTATCTTTCAGGTTAGAGTCTGAAGTAAAAAACTCATTCCACCTCGACACTTTTACCTCAGCCAGAGAGCGAAGGTTCAACACCTTCACACAACTTTGATATAGCAGCTTCTTCCCACAAGAACTGAAATTACCCAGCACTGGTGTTTTCTTCCACTCTTCTCTTCCACTCTCCAACAGCAGGCTGTCCCAGTTTAATAATGCCAGCCTCAACAAACTTGGTCCTAAATGTACTTGAGGAAAACATGGTGTTTACAAGGAAGTCATTATAAAACAGTGGCTCCTCAAAAGCCCTATTCCTGGTCTGGGGTCAAGAGTCCCTGTGATTTTCAGTGTCTTCCAGGCATCAGGCACTGAGGTGTAGAAGGGTGTCAGCCCAGTCAGGTCAGCTTCAGGTCTCAACAGAAACAGCTTGTTTATTGAGCCCAAGTCGCCCAGCTTTCCTGAGAAGCAGCCAAGTTGGAGCCAACAAGCCATGATTGCAGCCATACAGCAGCTTCTGTGCTGTCTGCAGTCTGAAGGCTGCAGTTCTGGACAGAATGTCTATGAGTCCCCGTCCTCCCTCTGCCACAGGGAGATACACTATATTACCAAAAGTATTCGCTCACCCATTCAAATGATCAGAATCAGGTGTTCTAATCACTTGGCCTGGCCCCAGGTGTATAAATTCAAGCACTCAGGCATGCAGACTGTGAAACAAGACATTTGTGAAAGAATGGGCCGCTCTCAGGAGCTCAGTGAATTCCAGCGTGGAACTGTCATAGGATGCCACTTGTGCAACAAATCCAGTCGTGAAATTTCCTCTGCTCCTAAATATTCCACAGTCAACTGTCAGCTCTATTATAACAAAATGGAAGCGTTTGGGAACAACAGCAACTCAGCCACGAAGTTGTAGGCCACGTAAAGTGACGAGAGGGGTCAGCGGATGCTGAAGCGCATAGTGCAAAGAGGTCGCCGACTTTCTGCACAGTCAATTGCTAGAGAGCTACAAACTTCATGTGACCTTCAGATTAGCCCAAGTACAGTACGCAGAGAGCTTCATGGAATGGGTTTCCATGGCCGAGCAGCTGCAGCCAAGCCACACATCACCAGAGTGCAATGCAAGGCGTCGGATGCAATGGTGTAAAGCACGCCGTCACTGGCCTCTAGAGCAGTGGAGACCGCGTTCTCTGGATGTGATGAATCTACGCTTTTTCCATCTGGCAATCTGATGGACGAGTCTGGGTTTGGAGGTTGCCAGGAGAACGGTAACATTTCAGATTGCATTGTGCCAACTGTGAAATTTGGTGGAGGAGGAATTATGGTATGGGGTTGTTTTTCAGGAGCTGGGCTTGGCCCCTTAGTTCCAGTGAAAGGAACATTGAATGCTTCAGGATACCAAAACATTTTGGACAATTCCATGCTCCCAACCTTGTGGGAACAGTTTGGAGCGGGCCCCTTCCTCTTCCAACATGACTGTGCACCAGTGCACAAAGCAAGGTCCATAAAGACGTGGATGACAGAGTCTGGTGTGGATGAACTTGACTTGGCCTGCACAGAGTCCTGACCTGAACCCGATAGAACACCTTTGGGATGAATTAGAGCGGAGACTGAGAGCCAGGCCTTCTCGACCAACATCAGTGTGTGGACCTCACCAATGCGCTTTGGAAGAATGGTCAAAAATTCCTATAAACACTCTCCTCAACCTTGTGGACAGTCTTCCCAGAAGAGTTGAAGCTGTAATAGCTGCAAAAGGATGGACCGACATCATATTGAATTCTATGAGTTAGGAATGGGATGGCACTTCAGTTCATAG
Organism: Acanthopagrus latus; assembly: GCF_904848185.1. Lineage (NCBI taxonomy): Eukaryota > Metazoa > Chordata > Actinopteri > Spariformes > Sparidae > Acanthopagrus > Acanthopagrus latus. The sequence continues at coordinate 51,370 of NW_023504054.1, forward strand.
AATGATGTAAGGCAGGTGAGCGAATACTTTTGGTAATATAGTGTATTAAGGCCAGTGCCCTCAACCAGTGCTGACCAGACCAGAAGTCGCTGCACCTCCTTCACATGTCCTGGCAGTGGCACTAAAACAATGAGTCTGTGCCACAGAGATGAGGCAACAAGGTTATTAATTATCAGAGTTCTCCCCTGTAGGACAGGTGAGGTAGCAACCATTTCCACCTTGTCCAGCACTCCCTCCCAGTTCTGCCTCTGAAAAATCCTCAGTTCCTAAATATACTCCTAAAATTTTCTGCTCCCCCCCCTTTCCCCACTTCAGATTCCCTGGAAGACCGGAATGCTCTCCAAGCTCCACTACCCACCAAACAAGCTCCACTTTTCCCCAGTTAACCCTGGCTGAAGAAGCTTTTGCATACAAAGCCAGGCTTTCGTTCAATTGCTTGGACATCTCCCTGGTCCTTGACAAACACATTTATATCATCTGCATATGTGATACAACAACAGGAGGGCTTTGAACCAGCTCTGACAGAGAGAGACCCCCTCAGCTTGCTCCTCAATCTGCAGAGAATAGGTTTCAAATAGCAAACTATAAAGCTTGCCCTGAGATGGGGCATCCTTGCCTGATCCCTCTCCTCACTGGCACAGGCAGCTCAGCCATCCTCCCACCTTTAGCACACAACAAGCACCACTATACAGAAAGCTTAACCAGGACATGAAGCCCTCCCAACACCAAAAGCCTGCAATGTAGAAAAAAGAAAAGCATGATCAACATGGTCATAGGATATGATACCAACATTGATGTCGTATAACTAACAAATATCATAATACATCTCTCATCAGGAATAAATTATCCAGCATAAGACCTATCTGGAAGACAGTATGATTGATCAGCGCCAATCAACATTTCAGTTTCAGTCTATTTGATAAAACTTTATAGAATTTTATAGTCTGTGCATAAAAGAGCCACTGGTCTCCAGTTTTTTTAGAAGGGCAAAGTCTCCCTTCTTAGGCAGCAGAGAGAAAACTGCTAGCCTACAGGAAGCTGGAAGTGTCGCTTTTTTAAAACTCTCTTTAAAAATGTCCAAATAGGTCATGTCCAAAAACTCTCCAGAAATGTTTTAAAAAAAAATTCCAGGAGCCTTGCCTGATGCCATCTGAGGTCACAGGCAGCATTCAGTTTCATCCAGTGTTAGGGTCCAAACTTAAAGCATCCTGATTCCTCTGGACTCAGCTTAGGAAGCCCCTGTAGAAGCTCCCCAGCAGCATCCACATCACAGCTCTCCGCCCTGAACAAGTCCGTATAAAAATCCACTGCATGTTTCCTCATCTCTGCTGACTCTGTGGTCACCTTTCCGTCAGGGAGACAAAGACACACCATTTGTTTCCTTGCACCAAGGAGACGGTGGTTGATGCATCCATGTCATGGAGTTTAGTAAAACGGGCTCAAACTAGAGCTCCTTTAGCTCTCTCTTGCATGAAATAATTTAGTTCTTGTCGTTGTTGAGAGTAAGACATTGTTATTGTGCTGATCAGTTTGTGAGACGGCAAGATTTTCCAGATCACTTATTTCTTCTTCTAGCCTTTGCACAGCTCTCTGTGTTAGCTGTTGAATAAGATGTATATTCCATAACAAAATAGTAACTCCTGCACTAACACTTGTCCCATGGCTAAGGACTTGTTGCTCTCCCCACCATAAGCCCCAATCAATTTCATTCATTACATCACTGTGTGTTTCTTGTAGAAACCCCAAGTTCACAGAGCAGCCACTAGCATGGCACTCTGCTATAAGGACCCACTACCCCTAGCAAATCTGGGTGGCACAACAAGTCGCTGCCAACCCCCTCCCTACAAACTGAGCCCCTCCCCCATCAACACAATGTAAGCATGGCGAAGCGGCTGCCCACAGCTCCGGCTTCATCGGCGAAAAAACTGAGAAACTTGACATTTACCCCTCAGTACAGAGCCGAGCAGTTCCCGAACGACTTTTACATGTCAGGTGAACTGTTGTTTTGCAAAGAAGCAGACCTGAGAAATCATAATTAAAGGTGTAATGCGTCAGAGTTAGCCACCTGTCCGTTTCATATTATCGGCATATGATACTGTGGGACTGTTAACTGCTGCTAACAGTAGCTGTTAGCTAGCTAGCCCCGTTAGCCACAGCCCTCTTAGCTGACTCTGCCTGGACTGGGAGCTCAGAGGACAGGGGGAGGGTTGGTGTTTTCACTACTACCTGGTTAGTATGTTATTGACGTAACGGTCACAAGTATAATTTCTCATTTTGTTCGTCATCTTTGCTATTATTTTTTAAATACTTACAACTTAAATTTTCAGGAACAATTTTGGTTTGGCAAACATTTTCTGGATCTGCCAGAGAGCTGACCATGTTTTCATTTCGATGAAACCCATAAAAACACAAAATATACTACTGTATGAAGACTTAATGAAGGTCAAAATGTTTTTGATGCAGCTTTACTATGACTATACGGTGACAGTGTTGTAGGGAAATATGTTTGCCACCTCAATTAATTGTAAGGTAATTTCTATTGAATTTTTGTGGCATTTTAGTCATTTACATTAAAAACACACTGTTTTTGGTAGTATAAGTAATGATGTAAAAGGTAAAAAAAAAAATAAAATGTGATTCCCAAAAATTGAAATGGAAAAAATCGGAATTTGGGAAAAAATAAAATGGAATTTAGGAAAAAATAAAACAGATTTTATAGGGCCCTACTTCTCCCTTATAAAGGGACAGAACTCAGCGGGAGAAGAGCCCCCCCGAAGACAACCATACCCCACCAGACACAGACACCACCTGCACCCCCACCTGCCATCCTGCTGACCAAAGAGTGAGTCCCCAGCTCTGAACAGGCCCAGCACCCCCAGCTGACCTCCATCATCACCGACATGCAGGTGAAGTTCAGTGAGCTAGAGAGAGGTGGCCTGCAACCTCAGCACAGAACTGAGAAGACTGAGGCAGGACAGAGACCAGGACCAGACCGAGCTGAGCACCCTGAGGACTGAGATCAGAGAGCTGCAGCAGCACCAGGAGAACCACGTAGCAGTGCTGTGCGCCCTGACAGAGGAGGTGAAGGAGCTGAGAGAGGAGAGAGAGAGCCACAAGAGAGAGCTGGCCTCTCTGTCACAGAAGCTCCATGAGACAGACAGAGTCACCCCGGACCTGACAGGACAACAGGTCTCACACCAAGACCACAATCAGGACCCTGGGAGCCCCACTCAAAGACACCAGGACAGAGAGGCTCCATCCACCCAGAGACACCTGGACAGAGAGGCTCCATCCACCAGAGACACCTGGACAGAGAGGCTCCATCCACCCAGAGACACCCGGACAGAGAGGCTCCATCCACCCAGAGACACCTGGACAGAGAGGCTCCATCCACCCAGAGACACCCGGCAGAGAGGCTCCATCCACCCAGAGACACCTGGACAGAGAGGCTCCATCCACCAGACAGAAGAAGAGCACAGAGATCCATCCACCCAGAGACACCTGGACAGAGAGGCTCCATCCACTCAGAGACACCTGGACAGAGAGGCTCCATCCATCCACCACAGAGAGAGCTCCCCATCCAGAGACACCTGGACAGAGAGGCTCCATCCACCCAGAGACACCAGGACAGAGAGGCTCCATCCACCCAGAGACACCTAGACAGAGAGACTCCACTCAGCAGCTCCCCTCCAATCCACAGACCAACACCACACCAGACACCTCCCAGCCCACTGGTCAACTCCACCTGTCAATCCAGACTGGCACAGCGGCCAGACATTGTCATCCTCATCGACTCTCCAATGGAAAGTTCTTAACTGAAAAGAAACTTTTCCCCAACCAAGTGGCCAAACTCTGGTGCCCAACCAGCCAACATGCCATGGAGCTGCTGTCAGAGGACACCTGGAGCCAAGGGCTTATCACTCCAATCTTTAAAAATGTGGGAACAAATATGATCCAAACAGTTATAGAGGCATATGTGTCGGCAGCAACCTGGGGAAACAGCCGACTGCAAAACTTCAGAGAAGAACATCTGTGTAACCTGGAGGAAGTGTTAAGTCGTCTGGAAAAGTACAATGTGAGGGTCAAGCGATCAAAATGTAAGTTCATGACAGACAATGTAGAATATTTGGGACATACTGTGGATAGTGAAGGGCTCCATCCCACAGAAGAGAAAATTAAATTGATTGTAAACACAACGAGTCCCACCAATTTCACAGAGTTACATTCCCTCCTGGGACTACTAAACTATTATGGCAGGTTTATGAAAAATCTGTCCATGCAGCTTCAAGCTTTGCATGAGCTACTGAAACAAGAAAGTGTTTGGAAGTGGACAACAGATTGTGAGGCTGCGTTCATAAGTGCAAAAGATCAACTACTACAGAGCACCCTAGTGGTTCATTATGACACTAAAAAACCTTTGAAAATAGCCTGTGATGCTCTGCCTTATGGTGTTGGTGCTGTCATCTCCCATGTGATGGAGAATGGAGAAGAAAAGCCAATAGCATTTGCATCCTGTACATTAACCGAGGCAGAAAGCAAATACGCTCAAATAGAGAAGGAAGCCCTGTCTATTATTATTGGATTTTTGAAGTTTCACAAATATCTCTATGGGAGAAAGTTTACTCTCATTACTGACCACAAACCCCTGTTGGCTTTCCTTGGGCTAAAGTCAGCTTCCCAAACTAGCTGGTGCTCATATTGATGGCCTATAACTATGAAATAGAGTATCGCCAGTCTGCAGTGAGGATTACTAAAAGAAAGTCTCAGATGATGTGGTTATAGCAAGAAAAATATCATCCTCCTGCTCAGTGGAGAGGGAAAGGGTCTGCGAGGCGCCTTTCTGGAAACATTCAGCTTAGAGATGGTGAAAGGCTAATTAATGACAGACACCAGCCTCCGTTAGATGCAGAGACGAAAGGGCTTGTGTTCCTACATGGCTCCAGAATTTAATAGACATTTTTTAAATATTTAGAAGTAAAGGATATTGGCCTGCTTCAGCCCTGCAGAGTTTGGGGTTTTTCTTTGTACCCGAGGATACTTTGTAGAACTCTGCATGCAGGGTTTCAATTGGATTTGTGTCCCATTTTGCCCGATCATGTTGTTCTAAGGAGCCCCATACCTCACTGCCATATGACACAATCAGTTCTATAGCTGATTTAAATATTTTGAGCCATGTCCTAATTGGAATATGGATTTGAACTGAATGCTTGATGTCATAGAAAGCCCTTTTTTTAAATTTTGGTCTTCTTCATGTTAACCGTCAGGGGCCAGTTCTGACAGTACTGATGGAGAAGGTCCAGGTTCTGCTGAAGATCTTCCTTAGTAGGAGACAGTATGACCAGGTCATCTGCATAAAACAGACACTGGATTTCTGTGTCTTGCAGAGTGAGACCGTGTGCTGGTGATTGTTCTAATAACAGTGCCAGTTCATTAATATAAATGTCGAAGAGGGTGGGGCTGAGGTTGCAGCCTTGCTTCACCCCTCTACCCTGTAGGAAGAAGTCTGTGTGTTTATTTCTAATTTTGACAGCCTTTTTGTTTTTTTCATATATTCATTTAATTGCATCAAAAGTCTTCCCCCCATACCACTTTCTATTAGTTTAAAATGTAATTTCTATTTGCCAGACTGAATCAAAAGCTTTATGGAAATCAACAAAGCATGCATGAATTGTCTCTTTATTTTTAATTACACATTTATCAATTAGTGTCTGTAGGGTGAAAATGTGGTCAGCTGTTCTACAGTTTGGAAGAAATCCAATCTGACTTTTGCTTAAGACAATGTGCTCGGTGAGGAAGTCTAAAATTCTTGAATTTAGAATACTGCCAAATAACTTCCCCAGGTTACTACTTACACAGATGCCTCTGTAGTTGTTGGGATCGAATTTGTCTCCATTCTTAAAGATGGGTGTGATCAGCTCTCCACTCCAGCTTTCAGGGAAATGACCGCATGCTTTTTTGGGCTGCAGAATCTTGAATTTGTCCTTCAGTTCTAATTCTGTGATCCGGTAATCCAGTGGGGTTTAATAATTTTTAATGACTCTTTCAGGATCATTCAGTTTTTCTGAATTCTGCTCTTGAGCTTGATTCCTTGGTTGTTTTCTATAGAGATCTTCAAAATGATTTTTCCATGTATCTCCATTTTGAATGGGCTGTTTGATGAACTGTTTCTTGGTAAAGAAGTTCCAATTTTCCCAGAATTGATTTGACCCTAGAGACGCTTCAGTTAGTTGTAATTGGTTTTGTAGATATTGTTCTTTTTTTGTTCTCAGTGTGTTTTTATACTGTTTTAGAGTCTCACAGTAACTACAGCGGAGCTCCTGGCTGTCTGGATTCCTGCGTTTTAGATTTGAGACTTTTCTTAATGTCTTCTTAATGTTTTTGCAGTCTGAATCAAACCCCCTCTCCCTGTTCATTGTCTTTTGTTGTTTTGTTTTGCATTTTAAGTTTGATAATGAGGCCAAATGATCAAATATGTGGTTAATGTTTACCAGACACAGCTCTATGCCTTCTGCATTCTGAGGGTAGCTCTGGACCAAGAAGGAGTCTAGAAGAGACTGGATTTCTTCACTGACCATTGCGTCCTGGTACCATCTGTATCGCTTCTTTATTTTGTACAGTTTACATGGCTGAGAACATGTGTTACCTGTGTCTGGTCTTTTCAGACACAAAGTGATCTGAGAGTGATCTGATAGAGGTGTTTGTTCTTTCACTGTGAAGGCTCTCAAAGAGGTTTGGTCTAAATCTGTTACAGCATAATCAACAGTGCTGCTGCCGAGGTTTGAACAATACGTATACCGTCTAAAGGAGTCCCCTCGCAGCCTTCCATTGACAATGTACAGACCCAGCTCTCTGCAAACCTGTAAGACTTGTTTTCCACTCCTGCTTGTGTTTTGTCATAATTATTCCTGTTGGGAAGGATAGGGAAGTCAAGGTTAGTTCCAGTGATGTAACTGTCACCCTCAGTACTAGTAAAGTCTAGCTCCTTGCCATTTCTGGCGTTTAAATCTCCAGTGATCAGCACAGATGCCTGGGCCTGGAAATGACTGATCGCTTCTTCTATGGTGGAGAAAATCTCCTCCTTGAAATATGGAGATTCTACTGGGGGAATATAAATTGCACATAAAGAAACGTTTTCTCAGTGGATTATATTGTTTTTAATTTTTAACCAAATGTGATATTTCTCTCTCACACACATACACACACACACGCACAATCCATGTATCCATTTCTCTCAAACCATATGGGGCAAGGTTGAGTCCCCTCCCCCTCACCCTACCACACTGTAGAGGGCAAATCAGATTCACACAAGCTCACTACTGAAAAACTGTAAATAACTTTGTTTTCCAATTAAGGTTTTTATTTTGAAATAAATAGAAATGTTGAGGGTTTTTTAAAGTGGCTACACCATGAATACGAAAAAAAACGGCCCTATGTCGGTCATTTTCCTGTTGTCACAGTCAATGGTGCCCCAGTTACCTTGAAAAAGTAATCTGATTACTGAGTACTCTTTTAAAAGTAACTCAGTTACTTGTTTTTAAAAGTAACGAAAGTTAGATAACAAGTTACTTAATTAGTTACATTCCGTCATGTTGCAACTTCAGATTTGTTTTTGAAGCTTGATAGTACTTTGTCGCCAGCACAGAGTGTACAATGACCCTTAATATTCTCATCTTCAGCTGACACAAACTCAAAATAATGACCATATTTCCAGCTAGAAAACATGCATATCTCTCCTCCGTCCATTGTTGTTTGTGTTTGTGTTGCTGCATGGTGTTACACCTGAGCTGTCCTCATGATGAAAATGTGACTTGTTGCGTTTGCTGGCATTTTATTTTTGCGCACTTGATGAATTTCCCCCCCTAAATAATATATAAATTTCTTCCCCAAATCCACTCCAAATGACTAGAAACACTTTCTGGATAAAGAATTTGGCTTCTGACACTTGGTCAAATTTACCAATGCACAAATTTTGCACTCATTCGATTGGCTGTAACTCTGCTCCCTTACGTCGCAGGAAAAAGGCACACCATACGGAGGTTACGTAAGGTTCGTAAGGTTCATCCTCTACTACGTGATTTTGGACCTGACAGTTTCACTTTCAACAAAAATAGATTAAAAAAATGAACCCCAATCAACTCCAAATGGCAAGAAAAATGCTCCTGAACACTTTCTGGCATAACAACTTTTGGCTCTGACACTCTGACACCAGAATCATGTCAAAGGCCGTAACCCTCTGTGATGTACCCTTGCAAAGTTACAGAGCATCCGCTCCCTTACAGAGCTAACGTAACATTAGCCCTCCTGTAAAACACCATGTTTGCCATTATCTCAACTTCTCACAGATTAAGATCAATCATATGGCATACACTTCCTCATAGCATGTAACTCAATCACTTTTAATTTGTCCAAAGGAAATTATGACATTTCCAAAAAAGCAAAACACAACAACAAAAAAATGTAAAGAACAAAATTAAAAACTCAACTGGGCCAGTGGGAGTGTTTGTACTATCCAGCCTCTGCTGGGTGTCAAGTGTGGATGGACAGTCAGATACAGTCTTAGTGCTGGAAACAGATGTGCTGCTAGCAGATGTGTTGGCAGCCGATGTGCTCTCTCTCTCTCAACAAAGGTCTCGTCATTTTCCGACATCGTTATACAGAATTTGACATACATAAATCAAGACAAACAGGCCCATCACAAATGATTAAAATCAAAAGGCTGCCTAGAGGTGCATCCTGCGAATGAGTTTATGATGATATGATGATGATATGTTAATAAAACAGGTAGAATTAACATAGAACGATAATTATAAACTATAATTATAAACCTAACTTCTCTCTCTCTCTCTCTCTTTGTCACACACACTTTTTAAGCATTCACTTGCCATGATTAAGAGTTTCAACATCATTTGCCATTCACGTTGGGAAAAGTTGACAAAAAGCAAGACTACAGGTTACTGTCTAGATAACAAAAAATAGTTAAACAAGCTACTTTGTCCTGACTTCTGCATCCTTTTGTAATGTTTTTCTGCACTAAATCCTTCCTTTTAACCTCCGATCAAAAAAACAATAAGGGGGTTTGCAAGCCACTGCCTATGGACGTTCCAGCATTTCCTTACTTGACGTCCTCGTCAGCAACATGCTGAATGGAGGCTATATAAGAGGCCTGCAAATGATTCACTTGTAGGTGTAAGGTGCTACCTATTTACAGCTTCATTTCAACATACAGTATTGGTAAATAATGCCTTCTTCAAAACCTACTGTTGAACCATCACGGAATGTTTTTAACATACTTCACAATTAAGAACTAAATAGTCACAAGTGAACACAGGTCCACCAAGTAAAGTAAATCACCACAAGGATATTTACAGTACAAATTAAGAGATAGTATTAACATGTGAAGCTCATCAGTGATTTTTCATGATGATTCAGGGGGGAATGTTATCAGAGGGGCCTCAGTAGAAACTGTATCTCTAAGGAGTGCAGGCTGGAATGGCTCTAGACATTGTTTGTGTATGTGTCTGTTTGTCTATGAGTGTTTGTGTGAGTAAGGGGGGAGCTGGAGAGAAAGATAAGAGCTGTTCACATTTGTGTGCATGCTTTTTGTTAGAATTTCAGATGCACTTTGTTCTCCAAACCGTGCAGGGTTCCACACACTGACCAGAGCAGCTGTTGCTTCACTAGTTCATGAAGGTCATGAAGTACACCTGGCTGCTGCCTCCGGACTGAACTGAGGCAAAGAACACCTTGTCATTTCTCTCACAAAGGAACTTCAGCCTCTGAGCTCTTTTGTGCATGAAGACACCATCCAGGTGGTCGGTCTCTACAGAACGGATCTCAATGGCCTTTTCGCCCCATCCCATGATCTAATTTGAGCAGACATGAGCGACAGATGTGGGCATCTCACCCCACTGTAGGACCACATCCTTGATGATAAGTCCGTAGGTATTGACATAGACGCCCTCGTCCTTGTAGCACAGCAGCATCTCCATGCCATCTGAGCTGTGCAGGAACACAATTGTGTGCGGTGTCACATGGCTCTGGATATGAACGGTGATATAAATGTCATAGTTGTTTCCAGAGTCCACATCGATGGCATGGAAGCCAGCACAAGAGCCGTAGATGACCTTTAACCTCGGACCCTCCTCCACTGCCAGGTCACAAGCACAGACCTGTGTGGCAGTTCTGCAAAAACTTGAAGGTCATGAATTTGTGATAAGGCTTAGGCGCCCAAGCGCACACCTCCACTGCATTCTTCAAAGCAATCACTAGGAACGTTATCCTCTCATATTTCACAACTTTGTAGTACACACAGCCTCCATCTCCCCAACAGTGGTCCAGCCTTGCCTTTTCTCCACCTTGGGGACATTGTGGAGGATCTTACTCCTCAGCCAGGCCAGGTAGTAGACATGCACTTTGTTTTTCTTGCCTGATATGGTGATGAGCAGGTTGAGGGCCTCTAGGACGTCCATCTGTTGGAACCATAGAGAGTCAATGAGGGGGTAAACCTTGCCCTGACCACTGCGGTCCAGCAGCTTCAAACTGTTCTCTGTGCCCACCAACAGGTTCACACCCCAGAGCGTAGCACACAGGATCTCAGAGTTGAACCTCTTCTTGTACTTACAGATCTCAGGTCTATCATTGGGAGGGCGTGTGTTGGTGGGATTGATATTCACCATGGATCTTTTTCTCACCTCCATCTTCAGCTGTTCAAACTTGGAGCCAGTGATGGACATGTTATCCCCTGTGCTTCCTGGTGACTGGTACATGCCCAGATCCACAAAGATGGTGAAGGAAGACTTTCCAGATGCTTTAACGAAACCTCTGGACTGATTATCATAGACAGAGTCCTTTCAGGGGAGGACTGAGTGGCTGAATCAGTGGGGGAGTGGGAGGGCTGAACCACATCTGGCAAATTAGTGTACCCATTATGGCTCCTCTTCTCTGGGGTCCTCTGCACCAGCATGGTCTGATCCCCATAGCCTCCACCTTGTTCTGCCTCTCCCCCTTCGAATTCATCTTCATGAACCACCATGGTGTGTCCGAGTCAGTGTCTGCATCCTTGTGGCCATCTGTGGGGCTTTCTTCTTCCTCTGCTCCCTCGCCACTCTTGCTCTCCTCACTGCTCTCGCTGCTCTCTGAAGAGGAGGAGTAATCATTTGCCTTGACTGGGGGCCTTGGCTGCTCCTCAGCACGCTCTTTGGCAAATAGGCCATGGTCAGCAGGGTGTGAAGATGTGCGAGACTGCCCTGGCTTATGACAGCTATCATGGGATAGAATAGATGAATCCATTTTGGAGGAACTGATGATGCGATGCCTCTCTAGAGAGCCAGTCTGGGTGATGCTCATACTGTCTCCTCTCTCCCAGCGATCATTGCGGCTGAGACTTGGATTGCTGGCTCTTACTGGATGCCTTATGCCTGAGGACAGGTTGGTGCTGAGAGCTGTGGCAATTGACACTGTCTTCTGAGGAATCTTGCCTTGGGGTTCAACAGGCCTCTGTGAGCTTCCGAGCACTCTTTGTTCTCCTGCTGTAGACGCTGGAAGTCCCGCCTCAAGGTGGACTCACCAGGTTAATTAAGGATTGAACTTGACTCTGTCATCTCCTGTACCAACATCACAGTGGCAACAGTGATATGATACATACAACGGATGCTAATTGCTAACATTACTGAAATGGTGAGAGATGTTTACATTTATCCAGATGGAGAGCTAACTAAAGTGAAACACACAAGAACAGTTTCCCATGCAAATTGAACCAAATTAGACCCAAATGGAACAGAAGTTGGCAAAACATAAAGAACCTATAGAGTTCTGTTCTTACCTTCCCTCTGTGCACCTAGGAGCATCACGTTGCAAAAAAGCCTGTGACTGGTGAAGTTACACAAGTTCATTAGTGCAGCCAAGGAGCCACCTCCTTGGTCTTTTTTCCAAAATAAACACATTCATGAGTTCTTAACACAGTCTAGTCACACAAGGTTTCGGCTTTGCTTCCGTTTTAGCATGCAGCGTCGGTAAATAGCTTTAGTGCAATGATTGACAATACCCTGAGTCAGTGACCACTGGGGGGCACACGGGGTGGACAACTAGATTACAGGTGCCACAATGGAAGCCCCGCCTCAGTTTTCACCCCACACTCTGCGTCCTGCTGATAGAAGAGAAAAGTATAAGGAAATCAGATATTGCTCATTTTTTGATTTGTTCTCTATTGCTCCTCCTCTCTTAACATGACCATCTGTTAATAAGATCATTTGTCAGTCCCATCTCTTATTCCTTCAAAGCCCAGGTTCATTAAACTTCATTACACTGCCTTATACTGGATAGTTAATTGCAGCATTTAATGTTTTCAGATTAACACAGTTACAATTTGTTAGCCCATCCAGTGTTTGGCAGAGTTTCACTGTGAATGGTCTATCGTTGGCAAAACACCCTGTTAAAATAATTCTGCAATAATATAGAACTGGAGGAAGGAGATCGAGAACAGCTCAAGGGTTCAAACAAGGTTTAGATCTTGTACAAGAAGGAGCATTCACAGAGCAACACGCAGGTCTGATTACAAAGTGAAGACTCCATATGTGAAGAGAAAAGCATGGTATTTATCCCTCTCTAGTGGGTGTGTTTTTCACTACAATAGTTCCTAATTTATGACCTGCACTTAAAGGAATACTTCACAGAGAAGGTAAGTGATAAGATCCAGTGGGTCACTCAATACCAGACACAGGTAATAAAACAGCCTAAAACGAGGTCACAGATTTATAGGTCATGGTTAAACAGCTACATTGAACATTCCTGTGTAAGACTTCAGTTCACATCTCTGTTTAAAGTACAACATTTCCATCACACACTCAGTTTCAGCAGGGCTTTAGCTACAGAATGACAGCACAGTTTGTGAAGTTATATGTCTTAACTCACATTTAGATACCATGTGTACTTGAAGAGAACATGTCCATTATGATATGTTATTATATCCATTATTTGTTCACTTGCATTACTTACTCAAGGAATTAGGACAATCAAAAACGTCTGCCTTTTACAGTTATGGTGCAAAAAGAAGCTTGTACATTGCTGTAGGCAGTGAAAACATTTACATTTCTTCTCTCAGTATGTGTATCAGGGATGGAAGTTAGCACCCGCCACCCGCCAAATGCGGATGAATTTGCATGCTGGCGGGTGAATTCACCGCTTAAAACAGTACCTCCCAAAGGGTGTGATGAAGGTAGTTAGTGTGCTGCTGTCCTCATGCAGCAGGATCTGCCAAAAGCCTGAGGCTGCATCTAAAGATGTGAAAACTGTAGAGCCTGACAGCTTAGCCAGAGTCTCTTCTGTTGTGGGCAGCTGATATCGCTCTCTTTTGATGTTCTCATTTAGCTTTTCGAGCCCTACACAGATTCTCACTGCACCTGTTGGTTTCATTACCGGCACCACTAGAACGTGATCAAGTGGATCTTAACTGGTTCTGTTTTAAGAATCCCCAGGTGCTCTGTTTGTTTAACCCGCTGTACTCTTTTCACTAACCCCATCTCTACAGCCGTCTCTCTACCTAGTAGGTTGCTAACTGTATGCCCTTGTGCTACATATATGCTGATATACCTTTTCTGTTTATGCAGGGTACTTGCTGTGAACTATCCCACAATGTTTAATGTGCTTCCGGGGCTGTCTAAGGGTCCACTACTACGGACTAGTTTTTGTTTTGGCTTGAGCATCCTGAATGTATTTAGGTTCATTCCAGTAACATCTGCTGCTGTATCAATTCTGAACTCAGCACTGCCCTGATTTACTTTACTCACTGCCCCACGATAAAAACTTTCCTCCCCATCTTCACAGTAACTAACTGTTGGAATCACTGTATATATTATCACTCGCTTATCGAATGTTTTGCAAAGAGTAACTGTTGCTGAGTCAGCTTCTTGTCTGCATAGAGAAATCACACACTTGCTACTATAGCGAGGCCACGAACCCCCTGTGCAGCTGCTTCATAACCAGATAAGAGAAACCTTGACTATGTCTTACTTTGAAAGAGGAAGACAATATTAGCAGATGCATGTGCTGAGAAAAATAAAGTTGTGCAAGAGTTAACCACCATGACCTTTCTGTAACCACCCTAAGGAAATAAAAGATAGGAGAACAGGGAGTGCAGCAGAGCAGTTTGGAGCGTGAAGCAGTGCGCACACTCTGTTCTCCTTGCAAGTAAAGTCTGATTGTCGTTCTTTCTCTGTCTAGTCTTTGTTTTTACGAATGTTTTAGGTGTTTCAACCTGACACTAACCTCTCTTACTGACTTGGAGAAGCATTTCCTCTCCCAGTGGCCCTTTTTCCCGCACTTTCTACACTCCACTACTGGGCACTTTGCTGGGATTTTGTGTCTCTCTTTTCCACACCTGCGGCACCTCGAGTTCTCTGAGCGGGCTTGTTCTGGTCCGCCCTTTCTTTTCCTCGCGTGCTGTCGCCCACCTCTCCTCGCTGGACGCCGGTGTGACACCTCCTGCACGTTGAGAGTAGTCTGTTGCTCCTGCTGACTTATCTGCTGCGCGACGTCCTCCGTTTGGCGAACCATCTGTACCGCAGTCTCCAAGGTGAGGTCTGACGTGAGCTGCAGTTTCCTCGACAGCTCTTTGTTGCGGATGCCGAGGACCAGTCTGTCTCTTATGTGCTTGCTCTTTGTCTCTCCAAAGTCACAGTTCTCCTTCAGTTCATAGAGAGTTCTGATGAATGACTCAGCCATCTCGCCCGGCTTCTGTACTCTCTGAAACACGCTCTCTCGTGGATAGTGTTCTTCTTCGGTACAAAATATGCATCGAATTTAGCGAGAACTGTGTCGTAGTCATCGTCCCTCTCATCGTTGACAAAGGTGAAAGATTTGAAAATATTCTCAGCTTCGTAGCCCATGGCGTATATTATTGTGCTAACCTGGACTTCGCCGTCTTCATTACTTAGCTTAGCTGCGAGCCTGGTCCGAGAGAATCTGTCTCCACACGGGCAGTCGTCAGGCCGCTCGCAGTTGAAGTTTTCCAGCGGGTTAAACTTCGCCATAGTGTGAGGTGCACATGCACATGCAGCCACCTATGTCCTCCCTGCCCTTCTGTCTGGAGATGATGAGGATAAATCCCCTCCTACGATCTCATCTCATCCAGACTTTATGGCCTTTAGTGATGAGCGAATGTATGACATACATTTGGGGGCGGCTGTAGAAAAGGCCCCAAAGTTGGGACATATTACGTCCATGGTGTGATGTTTCATAGACGTATGTCTCTGGAGACATCTAAAGCTGTGCAAACTACAAGTGAAAGAGGATGGTCTAATGAACAGAAGACTCCAGACATCCTGCTCCCTGATGTTGCCCATGGATGCTTCAGTTTCCAGTGGATTTAAAGAAGTCCTTGAACAGATGACATACGACACAATAACCCAAGTAGTGAAATCTGGCACCCTGATTCTTTCACTGGGAGGCAGAATGTTTGCCAAAAATGGTGAAAATGTGAGACAGTGGTCAGACATCAGAAACAAGATGAGAGAACTTGCAAGACTTCTTGTGGCAGCAAGAGAGATTGACAGAGACATTGTCTTTTTGAAGGACTTGATCAGCCCATCAAAGTTTAACACAGTAGTTGAGTCTGTCAAGAAGCTGACTGAGTTTGATGACTCAAGATGCCGGTTTTCAGTTCCTTCAACTTTGCTTAAATTGCGCTGTTCCCTTGTGACTGTGACATCGATTTTACAAGGACAGGCTCTGCATCGACAGGATAATGACTTAAAGACAAAAGCAGAGCAATTCCAAAATCTGATAAAGCTGGACTGATCAACAAGTGTGTCATCCAATGCAATGAAAACCCTGGAGCAGAAAAAATGGAACAAACCCTAACAAGCTCAACTGAACAAGCAAGAAGAGCTCCACAAAAATGATCTGATTCACCATCCAACAAAAACTGCATGGCGTGAGCCAGCCTCCTCGAAACTTCTTCTTGCATGACAACGATTAAATAAAATCAACTGCAGGATTCACCTGCAACATGCAGGAGAAGTTTTGAGGATGGAGGTCAAAACATACCTGCAGCAAAACAAAGGGAGTGTGTAAGATGAAATTCTGGCCAGCCTGTCAAAGGTAGAAAGAGAATTATACAAGATACTCACCAGGGAAGAAATGCAAGGGAAGAGGGGCCGCAGGGTACCCGTGCTCTTCCCAAACATTATTAAAAAGTCAGCTGACCTCCTGATAAAAATTAGGGAAGCAGTTGGGATTTCCCCAAGCAATCCCTACATTTTTGCCCACCCAAGCAACATATTCTCATGAAGGGGTTCTATGGAAATGTTCGAAAAGTTATGTACAAATGTTTCGTGCCTCCCACGAATAGCAAAAGACACTAGTGCGCAGTTCCCGCAGTGAAAAATGGCTTCCATTCCTTTCATTCATAGTGGAAAATGCAGCATAATGCAGCATTTTAAGGCCATTTCGCCATTAAAGTGCGTTTTGATGACATTCCTATTGAAAAATCTGCATTTTGTTCTCATATTACTCCTTCAGTGAATGATATGATCTTTCGTTTGTTAGTTATTACGATCTTTCAGGTTTCCATCATTGCTATGGTGGTTACTATGGACTCTGCTGTCGCTGATGTACTTCCACCAGTTTTTTCTTCTTCTTTTTTTATTGCCAACCTTCTCCTGCTTCAGGTAAGAACGCAACTGTGTTAGTAAATCAGAAATGCAATGAGCTATATTGCCTTGACACCAATCAGTTTTGTCAATAACAAAGTTTGACAAATTTAGATAGATAGATGTACTTTATTGATTGTGACTAGACTAGGCTTTCTTGATTGTGCTCTCACTCTACTTTTATTACTGTTTTACAGATGACCAGTTTCTCTCATCTCTCAGTCCCTCTACCTTCCTTTACACAACCAACGGCTCTTTTAAGAGCCAACCATTTGTCAACAACAATATCAGAGGCAAGCTGGGACAGAAGTCTATACCATATAGGGTGCACTTTCCCCACAGATCAGAGATGGAGGATTGAGCATCTTTTAGTTTTGCTGTTTCGGCACTATGGCAGCAGATGAGGCTACCCTTAAGGAGCTGATCAGAAAGGCACAGAGCCTGGCAGAGCATCTCAACTCACTAGTCGAGCCTGCACAGGTAATGTAACAGCTTCAGTATCCTGTTCCATGCATGGGGATCAGATATTATAATGCATAGCAACATTCAAGAAGTTACTTGTGCAGGAAGTCTTTATGGTTTACCTGCGTTACTTTAATTATATTATGCTTTTTAGGTGAACAAAAGAAGATCAAAACCACCAGTCCAGATCTGATGGAGAAAGCGGGATAAAGATGGCAGCATTATTGCCCAGACCATCAAGTCCTCTTCATCCAAATCCCGTGGTTAGTTTATTATATCCAACTCTGCATAGCGTACTAAGCATTTTGTTGTAATAAGGTCAATGAATACTACCACAGAAGAAGATTGTGATTATACTGGGTAGCTCTCAGTTGTGGATGTATTTAACTTTCTGAATGCTCAGCAAGGTTTTGCTGAAAAAGAGCAGACATGTTTGGCAAATCTTTCCTCTGTAAATTGTTCATTTCCTGAGCTGCTGGAACCAGTAGCAAACTGGCATTATGAATAAACATTGTTGGCACCCTTCACATTTAACTTTATCTTTTCAGGTGGAAGGCCCAGATGACTTTACCTCAGTGTTCCTGAGGGGACATCAGTGGAGATGCCTGATGAGGAAGAGGCAGGACTCAGTAAGAAATCATAATCTTTTTGTCTTATAGATTCCCATGAGTTTTGGCATGACTGGTCAAACAATCAAGCATTGTGGTGTGATTTCTGTGGGGATCCACCAATCCAAGTCTGTAGAATACGATTTATAGGCCTGCACATCTCAGCATTGCCATAATGCTTAATGTGGAATGGCATTTTGATGGCTTCCACATGCCTCTGCCACCAACAGAAGCTGCAGAAGGGGGCTATTCCCACCACACATGCGGTACTATATACATATAATCTTTTTATTTTCTTTACAAAACTCTATTTATTTTTGGCATCTTGAAAAAAGACCCCTATCTAATTTTGGAATTTTTAAACCTCTCTTTTCCTTTTGTTGCTAGAATATTGCCAATGGAAATGCCACACCAGATTTGTGACTCCCCCCCAGAGAATGTGTCTGTCATTGCTGGGAGGCCTGTGGTGTTCATCAACATGAAAGGTAACTCCATACCATTACCTCTACTTCCCTATGGTTTTACCCCCCTCCAATATAACATGAATGGATGCTTTTTTCCCCCAGGACGAGATGATCTGACCCTCCCAGAGCTGTGATGTGGTGGCTGCTGTGCCAGCTGGACCCCAGGGCTGTACCATGTCCAAGTCAGTGGCTACTGGCCTGCCACCATCCATTTCCATACCATCTATGATGTAGCTATGATTCAAGCTTTACGGGAGATGAAGTTGGCTGCTCCAGGGATTTCCCACCTGACCTTTATGAGAATGCTGGAAGCACAAACAAACAACAGTGTATGGCAGGGTGGGCTGGCCTACAGTACACAACATTTACCATTCCCTCCTTTTAATTCTGCATGTTAGTGTAAATTTGTCTTTGATGATTCTTTCAACAGACTGGTAAAGTTTGCTCAGACACATTTTTCCAGAGCTTCATGGAGCGGGTCATCAGCTCCTACGAAGTGGACAAGTTGTGCTCAGAGCAACCATTCGCCTGCACAACCTGTCCCCTCAGATGTTGGCTGTGTCTGTGGATGGAAACAGGAAGCACTACTGCTTCAAAAAGGGTGGACAGTCAGTGTATATTTCATGTTTCATGGTCTAGGCATGTCCATGTCTCAGCTCTCATTTGTTACACCAGTGAGCACATGTTCATTCTTCAGCAATGCTAACATGAAATGATTGGCATCATCCTTGCAATTTATATTTCCATGTCTGATCTTTAGCTCTGAGGAAGGGGGTTATTTTGACGGTGTGCTCATCTGCAAGGATAACGAGGTTGCAGTATTTGCGGACGACCTCCAAAAGAGGGCCAAGCATGTAAGAGCACGTTTTATTTATTTTTAATGAAATATATTCTCATTACACTTTGTATACCTTAAGTCAAATTTTATTTTAGGTAAGAGCTACCATTGACTATTATTTACAATTACTTGCATTCTGCAGTTTGATGCTGCAGAATTACACCCAAAGCTGTTAAATAAATGAAACATTAATGTGACCATTCCTCACTTTGTCCTTTTTGTAGTTGCCAGGTAAAGGTGTTTGTGGCAGGTCTCAGCTGAACGCAGCAAAGGAGACAACAAGCAAGAGGGCTTGTTCCAGCCTTGATGAGCAAGTATGTTATCTAGAGCTTTCCCTTTTCACAGTCTTACATTTTGTGGTAGTGCGTTGTTTTCCACCCTTTGCTTACACTCTGGCCCCTGTGAATTTCCCCGTTGTTGGACTAATAAAGGAATATCTTATCTTATCTATAATGATAGGAAAATAGCTAATGGGAAACATTTTAAGATAAGACTTCCTTTATTGTCCCACAATGGGGGAAATTCACATTAACCCATCCTTCCTGTTTAGAAGCAGTGGGCAGCCATGGTCCAGGGACCAAATGCCTGTGTCCTCATCAAGGGAAATGGCAGTTGCAACAGTTAACCAGCATGCATAGTTGGACGAGCTGCTAGACTTGTGCAATTAAGACTTAATATGATGTTATTAACTGTTTTGGGCTGCGTCCACACTGGAGGTTTTCCAAACAAAATGATTTGCTTTTTCATAGGGAGAAAAGTAGCAGTAATAACATTTAATAACGCATACAGAATTGAAGAAAAGGCCGAATTATTGTTAAATTAAATTAATTTAATTTTTAATTCTTCCCCAGGGTCTAAAGTAGCAGTGTGCCGTCGTGGCATTATCCTTCGGGCCCTGAATATGTACAGGCAAGTATAAAAACACTTTGTATTTTCACTACAGTTCCATTTATTTCAAATGCTCATCAAGTGACGCTTAATTAATGCAATGCTGTTAAGCAATCCCACAGGGGTGAGATCGTTGTGTATGTGATGTTCCTGCAGAAGGCAATCACAGCCAGTCCACCAGCCTTCTTCTGCATGGACGTAATATGCAAGTACTGGCCTTACATCCAGAGAATTGCTGAAGCCTGCCCAGAGTACAGTCACCTCACCACCGTGAAGGCTCTGTTGTCTGTGCTCCATGCCAAAGCACATGGCATCGAGTGTGAGGTATTTTTTACTCATCCCTTGTGTTTCGATGCCAGTAATTTCTCCTTGTCAAATCCAATCTGCTTGATTACAGAGCCAAAACAACAATGCATGTTTCCCTGAACTCAGATTAATAGACTGCACTGTATATTCCTGAAATGTCAGATAACCTGGGAGAGGAGGTGGAAATGGTTCATTCCTCCCTGTCCAGGACCGCCATACTCACAAAGTTCATGGGCAAAGGAGGTTGGTTGTAGGCTTCGATATTTCATATTTGATATTTTATTTGCAGAATAATCATATAGATAGCATGACTTGACAGCAGTTACACTAGTGGAGCCTTTTAACGGCATTGTTGTTAAGTGGAGCTGCTAGGCATGCATCATTTTTGTCTTTTTTTGTCTGTAACAGCACGCACAGACATGCTAACTGTCCAGATTATGGACTGGAATAAGAGAAAGATGGAGAACATGTGGAAAACCTTGTGCACAAGATTTCGTAAGGTAACCATCTTCTTTCAGAAAAGCAGCCACATTGCTATATGAGTGACAAATGTCACTCTTTAAAGTTTAATTTCCCCCATCCCTCCTTTTCCTACAGACACAGCAGAATCCTGAGAGGGAGAGGCAGAGCCTAGAGACCCTCAAGGGAGAGATGTCTGCAAATGATGGGACTGTGGAACAGTGGGTCAGAGATGTCCGGGACTGGGCTGAACATGGTAGGTATCATTAATCAGACTCCGTACAATATGTAACATTTCCGCATTACAATTGAAACAAGCATTTTTGCTGTTTCTGCACAAAGCAACATGTTCGGTCAATGTTATGGACCATGGCAATGTCATTTATGAGCATGTTCTTTCTTTGAGTTGGTGTTGTCTGTTATGTTGATTTCCTTGTATAATCTGTTGATTTGCAGTACGCTGTAACTTCAGTGTTCTTCTGTGGTTTTTTTTTATATATACTTTAATCAGGGTGTCCGTGTAAAAGAGAGCAGTCTCTGAAGGGCCTTCTCTGATGACAGAAATCAATCAGTACAATGTTCTTGCATAACTCAACATTGCTCTGTGCTGTAAAGAACCCCCTGCAGCCAGTAATGATTCTCGGCTACAAGTGAGATCAAGAACTGAGGAGACTTCTCTGGGATTGAGGCAGCTTATTAGTCTTTTTGTTCTGGCCTCATTTTTCTTTTCTTCTTTTTTTACATTTCCAGATGGTGTGGAGTTCCTTGCCAAAAAAATATTTTTGATAAGGCAATGCACATAAGAAGACCTGAGGAGGAGGTGATGATCCTTGCTGCAGAAGTAACAACAGTGGGAGTTCCTCAAGAGAAGGGAGCAGACATTGAGAGGTCTATCCGTCAGCACTGAGGGTAAGCCATTACCCGTTACAATAAAAACATCAACAGAACACACTCATCTACCCAAAGCTGTTTTTTTCTTCCATAGAAAGATTTAAGTTGTCTGTTTTGCTGATTTTTTTAATGCCGTTTTCAGGACTCAAACAGATCTCACATGCATCTCACTGGAAGATATCATGTGATCTATGTATGTGTGTAACATACAGGAAACTTGCATGTATTTCAAAGAAGAAAAATATCAATGTAATTTAGACTTTTTGAATATTTTGTTAATTACTATGAAGGTAGCCACTGCAGCGTCTCTGAAGAAGGACTTCGAGGTCTTCAGGCAGAGTTCAACAGAAGAAGGTCTCAGCTGCAGTCTCACCTTTTCACTGTGAGAAATAAATACTTGCACGTGGTAAGAGCAGGACTTGATGGGTCTGCACTGGACCCTGAAGAGGGAGAAGAGCAGTTTGAGGAGCAAGATCTAGCAAATGATGTGGAGAGCTACTCAGATGAGGAGGACATGGACATGCAGGTAATTAAGGCCATGATATTGATATTGACATTGTTTGATTATTCTGTGACAAATGCAGTGCTCCAGGTTTGTGTTTAACTAATTCCTGTTTATCTTCTCTTTTTCTCCCAAATAAAAAAGGGACTGGACAGTGCTGTTGGGGAATAGAATCCAGAGGACAACACACTCCTAATGACATGCCCATTGAAACTGAGTCTGGCACTTATTATTACTATTATTATTACTATTATTGTTATTATTATTACTATTATTAGTGGGCAGGTCTAAGTACAGACAGCTGTGAATACACCTAATGTGTCTTTAATGCATCTTGAGATCAAATCACTCCAAAAAATCACATTCCAGTATTTACAGCAAATATTTGATATTCTGCGTAATGCTGTAGCGCCACTGCCTGTGATCTTGTCGAATGTTTATTGTTTATTTGTTTTGGTTTGCTGGTTCAATCCCAGCACCCTGTATATCCCAGTCAGGGATGGACCATAACTCTGTATATTCACTTGAATACTTACTGTAGACCCTGAGTGTACTTTTGACCCCATGACTTGTCTATGAAGGTTCATGGTACTTTGAGCCTGTTTTGAAATCAGTGGATGAATTTTCTTTTCTTTTCTAAGAATAGGCAATAAACTGTTTGTCACAAGAGAATTACCAATCATGTCAACTATGCCTACACTAGCAGTCAAGTTTAAAGTGCTTGCATTTATTTCTTTAGTTATTTATTTATTTGAAAAGTTTGATTCAAACTTGGATGAAGATTCCTCACCAAAGCATGTCTGTGTGGCTTTATCTCTTCACAGCTGAGGTTTCTGAAATGAAGAAAGATTCACATTGTTTGAAATGTTTGCTCTGTTTACAGCACACAAACTTTGTAGCATGTGCTACAAAGTCCTCAGTTTTATTCTATAGGTTCTACAGGGAAGTCAGTGCATTCACTGGATTGTCTGAGTCATTAGTTTGTGCAAATGCATTGTGGCAACAACACATTAAAGAATGCTTGAAGACTTAAAAACAAGCACTTGGAACACAAAGTTTGACCAGATGTACAGTATGTAGTATGTATCTATGCACTGACTCAATTAAATGGACTTGTCTACTTTGTCCACCTCTTTTTTCAATGTTTATTCATTGTCTCTTCATGGTTCACATAAAAAATAAATAACTAATATTAATAGCCATTCATGCCTCATCATTCCTGCACTGAGGACACTTAATTTAGAAAGATAGAAATATTGTTGTTTAATTTAAAAACATCTAAAGTTTGAGTTTATTTGCATGTTAAAAAGGAAAAAGAAGCTCACAGGCTACATGAAAAATGGGGACACAGGCTCTATTAATTTCTGTTGTGTCATTGCTGTGTACCGTCAGCGCCATATTCATACTATTCAATGCTGCTGTCCGCCGCTCTTGGGGTATGTTCACTAGCTGGAACGTTTAGCTAACACACGTTTGTTATTAATCGATCTGATAGATTGAGCTGTACGGTGCATCGTCTCGTTAGGAAGCCACATTATATTTAAACCAACTTTAAACCACATTATCACTCCACAGCAACAAAAATGGATCCAAGTCATGAGCCCCGAAAGTTCTGAATTCACACGTTGCCGAATCATTTTAAACCCATTTTTCCCCCATTAACAAACTCATTTTTTATATGAATGTTTTCCCATTAAGTCAGTATGGACGTTTAGAGCCACTGTATTCCCATCCCCCGACTGACAGGATGATCTGAGATGATCAAGATTATTCTAGATTGTGGTACCTATATCTCTCAGTACACACTTTTGTACACATATCTCCTAATTTGACCTTGTGCCCCAATAAAATATCATAACTTTGAAGTTATAAAAGCACATTGACTTGACATTGACTGCCGTTTTGAGTACATTTAGTCCATTTCCCAATCCTACTTAATGGTCCTCTATGGTCAGGATTGCGTTGGTATTATTGTACCTAGTATCCTGTGTGCACACTGTCAGCTTTAGACATCTCCTGTAGGTCTACAGATGAACTTGATATGAGAGTTGAAGCTTGTTCAAAAATGACTGAATCTTAACAGGACATAGCACAAATCAATGAAGGATGAGGGACTCCTTTCACTCTTAGAGAACTGAATTGCAGATAATCATCACGTCCACTAATACGAACCTTCTTTTTGTATTACGACTGGGTTTGACTTTCGTCTTGTCTGGTTGTGTGAATGTTGCTGTGGCTGTGTTGGTGAGGTCTGATCAGTGTTGATGGTTCCTCCGACCTGCCTTTCGCCAGGAAACAGTCAATCACACTCCTGCATACAATCGAGTGAGTTCAGCCCCTGCTTCTCGTCCCCTCCTACCAACCAGGATGGGCTTAGACACAAATGCTCATTAAATCATCCGATTTCTGAAATAAGGCAAACTTGTTCATTAGGAAACTAAGTGATGTGTCAGCTTCATTTTTTTAAACCATGTTCTTCACTTAAGACATACTAGGGTAAGAACTCAAGCAGAGAGATGAGCCTGCAGCAGCACAACTTTAATGGCAAGAACAAACCAGAACATTACAAAATGAAGAACACATTAAAGGAAAGTCTTTGACATCTAAGTGAGGTCATCTTGTGTCACCCACCAATCGGCCCATCTCAGGTGGCTACAAGAAAGAAACGATGGAAAACAGGAGAATTCTTTTTAGTACGAGTTGATTCAGTGTCAAGAGATCATAAATGACTTCCATGTATTGACATATGCACAGAAACATGAGTGGCATTCATTGGGTTATTTGGATGTCCCGCTTTCACTCAGTAATCAGAGAATGAACTGGTAATCAAGCAAAGAAAGCAAAACCACTAAAATCAGTATTATTCAATGTGGTTGTCTTGCCAGTAGGTCAGGGGTGCCTGCGGGACTGAATGTCATGGTAAGGACAAATAAATAGCTCCAAGAGCCTCTCTTACAGGCTGATGTCTATGTGTGTGTGTGTGTGTGTGTGAAGATGTGTTGGGACACAGGAGTGTGAGTTAGAGCTAATAAGAAGGTTGAGGGAATGATCCCAGACCCCTGCAGGCTGCATGTTGAAGTATCTTGGGCAGGACACCCTAAATTGTGTCTGTGTGTATGTGGATGGTCATCAGTCTAGTGGCACCTTGCATGGTATCCTCTGCCACCAGTGTATGATAATATGAGTAAATGGGTGAATGCTGCTTTGAGTAATTACAAAGACTAAAAAAGAGCGACATGCAGTAAATGCAGTGCATTTAACCATCCATGCATCAGATTGTCAGAGGAATGTCATTATAGGTCTGGTGTTTATGAATGTTGCACTGAACTGTAACTGAACTATACTTGGACCCTGTATACTTTCACAGCTACCCTGCATCGAACAGGCAAGCACAAAATGATGTGTATGATGAAGCTACATACATACCACTGAGGGCATGGCACCCACTTCACTTTGACCTCCAGCATTCCCTGAAAAATAGCCAATAGCCAAAATGCATCAGACAAAACATTCATAAGCACTTTTAACAGGTATTATAACAATCCTAACAGCTGACATTATAGACTGCATTCCATGTATTTCCAGTCTGGTTCAGGAATGTGAACATCAATCAGCTGAATTAAACATTAAAGTGTAACTTTTTTCAGGTTAAGTCAAACCAGTTTATATGGGTATCTTGCAGTCTTGATTCAGCTCCATGTCTTGACATTTTAGTACAAAATATTCTGCCATTCTCTATTCTTTCAGCACAGTGGTTGTTGCACTGTAAGCATGGAGTCCACAGATGTACCCAGTTCAATGTTTTCCCATATTTACTGTAACACATACTGTATTCATGATACATGTTGCTCCTCCCTGTACTGCTAGACAAAAATGTACAGTATTCAATTAAAAACAAAAACAACTTGCATTTCGAGTCCTTTGTGACACGATTCTGGAATATTGTCAGATTGTCATGAATATGAATTTCATTTCACTGTGGCAAAGACATGGGGGGGTGAGGTACCACTGTGATGATTTGTGTTTGTCACAACAGTCTTTCCAGATGACCTCTCTCAGCTTGTATCTGCACTACAACAAACTGTAATAGTCAGGACACGTATAATAACAAACCTTATCAATAATGGATAATGTTGCCAGCATATCATTAACTGGTCAAAAGGACAGACATATTGGGACTGCAATTGATCACATCAAGGCAAAATACCATATCTACATTTGGCTTAACTTGAGTGAAAAAGTGATGGATATCAGAAAAAAGGGTTAAATATACGTAATACAGATGCAATATTACCTGCTAGGTTGACTGGATTGGGTCTGTTACTACGACCTGGGGAGGTGAGGGGCAAATAAAGAAGATGCCTAGGACACAGCCTATAAAAGGAGGTTATTAAATGTTTATTCAAGGTTATACTATTTAACTCTCCCAAGGCTACTTTACATCAATTGGTGTAAAATGGTTTAATTCAGAAGTCAAATGATCACTTTTGCTGCAGTTTTTGATCTACTGAATTTGTTTCCCCTAGTCAGTGGCAAACTATACTTTCAAATATAGCTGACCAATTCATCAGAACAAAACAAAATTATAACATGGACTAGTGCAAGATCCAAATAGCAGGAGGAGCAGTATTTGTTAAAGGCAAAATGTGTGTGAAAATAGCACTGTGAATTAAGTTTTGTGATTGTAGTAGAGACACACAGCCTCTTGATGTGAACTCGAGACTCTGGTAAAGCTCCAGCAGACTCTCGTGTTTCCAGTGCAGACTGACAGCAGCTGTTCATTGCTGGTCAGTTCTGACTACCTGCTCTGTTTGCCTACAGTGAGCACTGATCAGTGGGTCACACTGTCTGGTCAGTGTCTTCTTTCCTCCCACATCACACAGCACCAAGCCCGCTACTGTGGATGTCCAGTGCAATCCCTCCTCAGCATCTTGCCATCTGTTTTAGTATTTGGAGAATTATGCAGAGGGCAGAGGAAGGCTCAGACCTGGAAGTCTTACCTATTTGCTTGAGTGCAGAGCACAGCTTAGGGGGATGGGGCGAAGCAGAGGGCAGGGGAGTTGGTTCAGGAGGGGTCTGGGACACAATACTGGGTGCAGGCACAGGGTCTAGTGTATGGTGGGGATAGAGAAAATAAACAATAAATAAAACAGTTAAGACACTTTACTGTATCATGTAAAGGTGACAGAAACTTAAAAAACAAGAAGTGGTAGCATTTTGTAGGTGACCAAGTATCTCAAGTTGTTATGGCGAAAATATTCACAAAAACAAGATCCAAAATAATTATAATGCCCTCTTTATTACGAACTCAAACTTCCGTGAATCTTGTATGAAACCTGGCAAAATGGATTATTCTTTGTTCTATCATCAGGGTGCAACATCCATATTGGAAAAGAAACTACTGGGCACACATTCCAGTCCATAAAGTATCTTGTCTCTTGCAGGTGTTTCTCATGAAGTCTTACCTGTTTGCTTTCGTGTCGAGCACAGCTTAGGGGTAGAGGCTTGGTCATGGGGGGCTGGGATGAAGCAGAGGGTCGTGGAAGTCCAAGTGAGGAGGAGGGAGAGGGTGCAGGTGCAGGGTCTAGTGTGCAGTGGGGCAAAAGAGAATAATCAACAGATACTGAGTCATTCAACAACATTTTTTGCATTACTGCCTATTCATAAGTGCCAAAACAGACACTGCATAACACTTTGCTGGGAATCAAATGAATAACTTACGAGGTGCAAGAAAATATGTGTTCTTGAGAAATCCAGATTTTGTAAGAGTAGCCAAATGAAGCCAAATGACTCAAAACTTCACAGACCTCACAGCTATTGTTGTTCAAAGACATGTTTAGTTTGGTGCAAATCTGGAGAATTGGGGCGTTCACAAGTAACAAGTTACTTCCTATTTACCATATGTTTTCCTCAAATTCTATATGGTGTTCATACTGTCAAATTTCTCGATACATTAAATTGACTGGCTGTGATGTCGAGCTGGTATCATTCGTGTGCAAGTTGGTTGGTGCATCAATACTGAACCAGAAGAACTACAGCTTACCAGAATCCGTGCAGCATCAAAAAGTTTGGCAATATTGCCCCCTTTCTTCAGCTCCTCTCCCCATTCCTTCGTAGCCTTGTTCTTTGCCTTGATGATTTTTTTTTTCATGGGCTGCTGTGCCCCACAAAGACAGACGTGTTGCTTGCAAGATATGCAAGTTTTCATTGTGGATCCTGGCATTCTGCTGAAATGGAAAACAAACAACATTAGCCTTCATCACTAGACCATGCATACAGGGTCAGTTTATTACTCTCAAGAAAAAACGAATCTACTGTTTCAATTAATATGATTTAAAGAGAGACAGACAGAAAAATACGCAATAATAAACACTGATTGCAAATATTGAGTAGGATCATATCGGCCTCATAGTGAGACATGTCAGGTTCCTATAGATATTGTATTTCACCAAAAATATCAAATTATTCCTGACATTAGCAGTTGGCAACATTACTGACTTTTTGATATCCTGGATGTTTTATGTTCTACAAATGTGTGAGAAACAGCTACGATAAATAAAAACACAATAAGATATCATAGAAAATGTAGGAGATTCTTGTAATGTTATGATAAAATATCATTTGCCTACAGTAAATATTATAGTTGATGGTTAAACCTAACTTGCTGAGAGCGACAACTGAGCATACAAAGGCAAACTTTAACCATGTGCTAACTTTATTTAGCTTCATTGCTAATGCTAGTTAAAGGTAAGCTTGTCTGTGCTGTTAGCTTTAGCTCTTAGCTAACAGTCAGCGCTGTGCTGCTAACGTTGGTTTCGTACTACTGTTGCAGGCAGAACCAGTCCAGACTAGTCAAGACTGGTTAATGTCAGAGTTTAGTTTGAACTGTACTTAATGTCAAAAGATGAAGGTGTGCTCACCTCTAAGATGGATGACGTGTTTTCAGCCGGCAGCGTAGATCCACGCATCATCAACTCAACAGCGCCACCTTGTGACTTTTGGACGAAACAACCATGAAACTAACCAAACCAATTTCCACTCACATCTGTGTTTCACTTTGTTTGTTGAGCTTAATAAATAGTGATGATTACTGTTAATGTAACACATAATAAAAATGGATAAGACATTAAAATAGAGGTAATGTTTCCCCCCTGTGACGCAGCACCGCAAACCTAATAATAATAATCAATAATGATCGACGGAGAAATCTTGAAAATTAAACTCATTTATTTCGTACACGCTGACATTATAATATCGTCATACTGAGGCTTACAATATCAACACTATCTCATGAATGTGTTATGTTAACTATCAACTAATTAAATTGGGCTGTAATGAAGCTAGTATTTCTTTTGGCAAAAAATGTAATTAATTTAATTGCTTATAAATCTTTACCTTAACCCAGCTTTAGTGATCGTTTTTCCAAGTCATAATGAATGCAACGTAGAGGACATTCTGATGCTCTAATAACCAGCATACAGCGCACCGGTCACGTGACTACGGCTCTGTGGCAAACATAGGAACGCATAGGAAAAGATCCTGCTGTACTTCTGGTAGTTTTTAGTACCAAAGCTGAATGAGAGCTGGCAGCCTGCCATGATGCAATGTGTGTATTTTCAGATTTTCAACAGTGAATTGCTTACTCAATTTGTGAAGCCACTGTTGTGTTGCCACTTGTCAATTAGCTCAGAGTGATAGATGACAGTCTTTGGTTCCAGAAGTGGTGAGTTCAAGCCTGAAGTGGTCACAAATTAACACTGTTGTCAACTGTCTTGTCTTCCTATTCTCCTGTTTGTTGCTCAGAATTGCCTGCATTTGCCAAAAACAGCCCGGACCCGAACCATCACTGCACAGCAGCTATAATTATAAATCTGTATTTTCATTCAGTGGTAGAAAAAAAAATTGTGTATAATGATCCTGAACATGTCACACAGCCATGAACACCAGGGTGAGCCCAAACTTTTTTACAGGTATCTATAGACTCCAGATGAACTGAAATGCTGGCTTTAAACATCCCCTTCCCTAAAAAAACAATAATCCCCACACCCTTTATCCCTCTCCCCCCCTCTCCCTATAGCCAAAACCCCAACACCCATCAGGCACAAAATTTTGGGAGGAAACGATGGGTTTCTTTTGGGGGTGAGGGATTCACGAGCCCTAACCCCCCACACTTTGCCTTGACGTGGCATCGGTGGTGCTAGGTAATGTCCATTGACATTGTACATACAGCCTGACCTGGCCATGTTTACTGACCTCAACCACCCTGGGAATGGACCTAAACCCAACCATCTCACACTTTGGCAGATGTCACCCCCACAAAGTTGGAAAATTTCAACTTTTGTTGTAGGTATTGTCAGAATCTTATATTGAAAAGTTGGCCTTTTTTACCTGGCTCTACCTAAAAGTTAACATCTTTTCAGATTATTTAATATGTTGGGCATGCCATCCATTCATGTGTATTGGGGCCATTTTCCCAGTAAGCCAATATCGCAGTGCCAGTATCCAGGTATGCATTTATTTGTGGTAGTTGCATTTTTGGGCACCAGGGGGCACTTAATCAAGACTCTGGAGGCCAATATTTCAATATCATCCAGTTTATCATTATTAGACCCTAACAATATGAATCTTAGGCACAGGCGGCCATTTATTTAAAATGCATTGGAGTTGTCTGCAAAGATTTCTATTGGCCCTCAGTGTGACTCTGGGGACCCACAGTGTCCTGCCTGCATGTCCCCCAGAATAAAAATGCTTATTAAACCTGATGATATACATTTTTTTTTTCAAGGGGCCTTTTAGGACTGTCATATATAAATATAAATATAAATATAAATATAAATATAAATATAAATATAAATATAAACATATATATATATATATATATATTTATATATTTATATATATATATGACATAAAGATAAAATGCAGCGACCCTAAAGGGCAAGTGAATAGGCTAAGAGGCTTCAAACCCCCACAGGACTGGCCCCCGCGGAGTGCAGGATCAATGACAAAATGTTCAGCCTTCAAGCTTGAGAGGAAAAAAAAGTTCGTCTGGCTGAACCAAAGGAGATCTGGGCCCTAAGAACTATACAACCTTTGACCTCCTGCAGGTGTTGGGGCTGGACTGGCTTGTTAAGTGGATACTGAAATCCCAATAATTAAGATTTATCTGAGCGAGACAAGATCTGCAATAAATTCACTGAATTTTTCTAGGAACTGAAAGTAAGAGGTCTGTACAGTACAACCAGGTGAACACCTGTTCCCTGGATAAGGCTGTTAGTATTTGATGAAGATGGTTTTAAAACCAGAGCCTCAAATGAAGTAAATTTAATATCCTGGTCGCAGCTTAAACTGAAAATAGATTTGTAGATTACAGCAACACCTCCCCCTTGTTTAGAGGCCCGAGCAACATGGGCGCAGTTATAGTCAGGAGGGGAGGCTTCAATTAATGGCAGAAAAGTAGTAGGTTTCAGTCATGTTTCACATAAGCCTGTCACATCGCGGTGAGGTTGTCTTGTCTTGGGATCTGTCTTGTGAACTTCCTGTTTTATTTTGAAAGTAACTCTCTCCTCTCGTTGCAGGTCACTTACCCTGTCTCCTGTGTCATTGGTCTGACGTCATCCCTGATTCCTGATTGTTTCCACCTGTGTTCCCCTCCCTCATGTGTATAAAGTCTCTGTCTTCCCCTTTCTGGTCAGGAGTTTTGAGTTTGAAGTTTGAATTTTCATAGCCTTTTGTTTTTCCTCGTTGTGAGAGATTTTTTTGTTGATTAACTTTGATAACGCAGAGCAGCTATATTTCATAGCCTGTTGTTTCCTCTTCGGAGAGTTTTATTTTGTAATTATTTATATCTAAGAATTTTTCTAGAATAGAGTAGATTCCTCCTCGGGAGCGCCTTTGTTATTTCATGTTGTATGTTGTTCGTCTTGTTTGTCTTCTGAGAATTTTCATAGTCGTTTTGTTTTCATTCTTCCTGGAGAATACCAAAATCAGATTAATAAAATTTGATTGTACTTTCGCCCACTCTGCATCTGAGTCCTATTTTCTGTCCAAGTCTGTCAGTATACTTAGGCCAGCTATGGACTCAGCAGAAGCGGGGCGACTCTCAGAACTGTTGCGGATCCAGGAAGCTCGTCTAACTCGCCAGGAGGAATTCCAGACCGCCATGGCTGTTAACATGG